>NW_026734732.1:0-248729 GCF_949786415.1 Peromyscus eremicus
AAAGCAGAGTGTTTTTCTTGTAAGGCGAGCTAGCTTTTGTTTCACAGTCCTAAACAGAGTTGAATCAAATGCAGTTTCTGGTCCTACGAGCAATAGTTGTTTTCTGGTAAGAATTGTCACTACTGCGCTCCCATTGTCACACACAGGGCAAATAGCACTCGCGTCTGTTCCCAGCAAGTACAGTGTATTGGACTGAAGAGATTCTACTGTTCTTGTCAGTTTCCTAAGCAGAGTTGAACTAGATATGGCCCGTGTGTGTAGGAAGCACAGTTCTTTTGTTCTGAGCAAGCTCTCTGTCCTGGCCCTATAGGAAACACAGTGGAGTAGAAGAGTGCTCTTTTCTCAAAAGCAGAGTGTGTTTATTTTAAGACGAGCGAGTGTTTGTTTCCCAGTCCTAAATGGAGTTGAGTCACATGCAGTTTTTGGTACTACGAGCAAGAGTTGTTTTCTGATAACGAAAGTCACTATTGTGCTCCCTTTGCCATACACACTGCAAATAGCACTCGCCTCTGTTCCCAGCAATTACAGTGTATTGGACTGAAGAGGAGCTACTGTTCTTGTCAGTTTCCTAAGCAGAGTTGAACTAGATATGTCCCGTGTTTGTACGATGCACAGTTCTTTTGTTCTGAGCAAGCCCACTGTTCGGAACCCTTAGGAAACATAGTAGAGTAGAAGAGTGCTCTTTTCTCAAAAGCAGAGTGTGTTTCTTGTAAGGCGAGCTAGCGTTTGTTTCCCAGTCCTAAATGGAGTTATCACATGCAGTTTCTGTTCCTATGAGCAAGAGTTGTTTTCTGGTAAGAAGAGTCACTATTGGGCTCCCATATCCATACACAGGGCAAATAGCACTGGCATCTGTTCCCAGCATCTACAGTGTATTGGACTGAAGAGGATCTACTGTTCTTGTCAGTTAACTAAGCAGAGTTGAACTAGATATGTCCTGTGAGTGTAGGAAGCACAGTTCTTTTGTTCTGAGCAAGCTGACAGTTCTGGCCCTGTAGGAAACACTGTAGTTTAGAAGAGTGCTCTTTTCTCAAAAGCATAGTGTGTTTCTAGTAAGGCGAGCTAGCATTTGTTTCCCAGTCCTAAATGGAATTGGAGTCACATGCAGTTTCTGGTCTTACGAGCAAGAGTTGTTTTCTGATAAGAAGAGTCACTGTTGCGCTCCCCTTGTCATACACAGTACAAAAAGCACTCGCATCTGTTCCCAGCATTTACAGTGTATTGGACTGAAGAGGAGCAACTGTTCTTGTGAGTTTCCTAAGCAGAGTTGAACTAGATATGGCCCGTGTGCGTAGGAAGCACAGTTCTTTTGTTCTGAGCAAGCTCACTGTTCTGGCGCTATAGAAAACACAGTAGAAGTGTGCTCTTTTCTCAAAAGCAGAGTGTGTTTCTTGTAAGGCGAGCTAGTGTTTGTTTCCCAGTCCTAAATGGAGTTGAGTCACATGCAGTTTTTGGTACTATGAGCAAGAGTTGTTTTCTGGTAAGGAAAGTCACTATTGTGCTCCCATTGCCGTACACAGTGCAAATAGCCCTCGCCTCTGTTCCCAGCAAGTACAGTGTATTGGACTGAAGAGGAACTACTGTTCTTGTCAGTTTCCTAAGCAGAGTTGAACTAGATATAGCCCGTGTTTGTATGATGCACAGTTCTTTTGTTCTGAGCAAGCTCACTGTTCGGAACCCATAGGAAACACAGTAGAGTAGAAGAGTGCTCTTTTCTGAATAGCAGAGTGTGTTTCTTGTAAGGCGAGCTAGCGTTTGTTTCCCAGTCCTAAATGGAGTTGAGTCACAAACAGTTTCTGTTCCTACGAGCAATAGTTGTTTTCTGATAAGAAGAGACACTGTTGCGCTCTCATTGTCATACACAGTACAAATAGCACTCGAGTCTGTTCCCAGCATTTAAAGTGTATTGGACTGAAGAGGATCTACTGTTGTTGTCAGTTTCCTAAGCAGAATTGAACTAGATATGGCCAGTGTGTGTACGAAGCACAGTTCTTTTTTTTCTGAGCAAGCTAATTGTTCTGGCACTATTGGAAACACAGTAGAGTAGAACAGTGCTCTTTTCTCAAAAACACAGTGTGTTTCTTGTAAGGAGATCTAGCGTTTGTTTTCCAGTCCTAAATGGAGTTGAGTCACATACAGTTCTGTTCCTACGAGCAAGAGTTGTTTTCTAATAAGAAGAGTCACTGTTGCACTCCCCATTGTCATACACAGTGCAAATAGCACTCACGTCTGTTCCCAGCATTTACAGTGTATTGGACTGAAGAGGAGCAACTGTTCTTGTCAATTTCCTAAGCAGAGTTGAACTAGATATGGCCCGTGTGTAGGAGGCACAGTTCTTTTGTTCTGAGCAAGCTCACTGTTCTGGCGCTATAGAAAACACAGTAGAGTAGAAGACTGCTCTTTTCTCAAAAGCAGAGTCTTTTTCTTGTAAGGCGAGCTAGCGTTTGTTTCCCAGTCCTAAATGGAGTAGAATCACATGCAGTTTCTGGTATTACGAGCAAGAGTTGTTTTCTGGTAAGAAGAGTCACTATTGCGCTCCCATTGTCATACTCAGGGCAAATAGCACTGGCGTCTGTTCCCAGCATGTACAATGGATTGGACTGAAGTTGAGCAACTATTCTTGTCAATTTCCTAAGCAGAGTTGAAGTACATATGGCCCGTGTGTGTAGGAAGCACAGTTCTTTTGTTTGGAGCAAGCTCACTGTTCTGGCCCTATAGGAAACACAGTAGAGTAGAAGAGTGCTCTTTTCTCAAAAGCAGAGTGTGTTTCTTGTAAGGCGAGCTAGTGTTTGTTTCCCAGTCCTAAATGGAGTTGAGTCACATGCAGTTTTTGGTACTATGAGGAAGAGTTGTTTTCTGGTAAGGAAAGTCACTATTGTGCTCTCATTGCCATACACAGTGCAAATAGCCCTCGCCTCTGTTCCCAGAAAGTACAGTGTATTGGACTGAAGAGGAACTACTGTTCTTGTCAGTTTCCTAAGCAGAGTTGAACTAGATATAGCCCGTGTTTGTATGATGCACAGTTCTTTTGTTCGGAGCAAGCTCACTGTTTGGAACGCATAGGAAACACAGTAGAGTAGAAGAGTGCTCTTTTCTGAATAGCAGAGTGTGTTTCTTGTAAGGCGAGCTAGCGTTTGTTTCCCAGTCCTAAATGGAGTTGAATCACATGCAGTTTCTGGTCCTATGAATAAGAGTTGTTTTCTGGTAAGAAGAGTCACTATTGTGCTCCCATTGTCATACACAGGGCAAATAGCACTGGCGTTGGTTCCCAGCATGTACAGTGTATTGGACTATTGAGGATCTACTGATATTGTCAGTTTCCCAAGCAGAACTGAACTAGATATGGCCGTGGGTGTAGGAAGCACAGTTCATTTGTTCTGAGCAAGCTCACTGTTCTGGCACTATAGGAAACACAGTAGAGTAGAAGAGTGCTCTTTTCTCAAAAGCAGAGTGTGTTTCTTGTAAGGCGAGCTAGTGTTTGTTTCCCAGTCCTAAATGGAGTTGAGTCACATGCAGTTTTTGGTACTAAGAGCAAGAGTTGTTTTCTGGTAAGGAAAGTCACTATTGCGCTCCCATTGTCATACACAGTGCAAGTAGCACACGCGTCTGTTTTCAGCATTTACAGTGTATTGGACTGAAGTGGAGCTACTGTTCTTGTCAGTTTCCTAAGCAGAGTTGAACTAGATATGGCCCGTGTGTGTAGGAAGCACCGTTCTTTTGCTCTGAGCAAGCTCACTGTTCTGGCCCTTTAGGAAACACAGTAGAGTAGAAGAATGCTCTTTTCTCAAAAGCAGAGTGTGTTTCTTGTAAGGCGAGCTAGCGTTTGTTTCCAGGACCTAAATGGAGTTGAATCACATGTAGTTGCAGGTCCTACGAGCAAGAGTTGTTTTCTGCTAAGAAGAGTCACTATTGCGCTCCCATTGCCATACACAGTGCAAAGAGCACTCGTGTCTGCTTCCAGCAAGAACAGTGTGTTGGACTGAAGAGGAGCTACTGTTCTTGTCAGTTTTTTAAGCAGAGTTGAAATAGATATGGCCCGTGTGTGTAGGAAGCACAGTTCTTTTGTTCTGAGCAAGCTCACTGTTCGGACCCCATAGGAAACACAGTAGAGTAGAAGAGTGCTTTTTTCTCAAAACCAGAGTGTGTTTTTTGTAGGGAGAGCTAGCGTTTGTTTCCCAATCTTAAATGGAGTTGAGTCACATGCAGTTTCTGGTCCTACGAGCAAGAGTTGTTTTCTGGTAAGAAGAGTCACTATTGTGCTCCCATTGTCATACACAGGGCAAATAGCACTGGCATCTGTTTCCAGCATGTACACTGTATTGGACTGAAGAGCAGCTACTGTTCTTGTCAGTTTCCTAAGCAGAGTTGAACTAGATATGGCTCATGTGTGTGGGAAGCACAGTTCTTTTGTTCTGAGCAAGCTCACTGTTCTGGCCCTATAGGAAACACAGTAGAGTAGAAGAGTGCTCTTTTCTCAAAACAGAGTGTGTATTTTGTAAGGCAAGCTGGCATTTGTTTCCCAGTCCTAAATTGAGTTATCACATGCAGTTTCTGGTCCTAGGAGCAAGAGTTGTTCTCTGGTAAGAAGAGTCACTATTGTGCTCCCACTGCCCTACACAGGGCAAATAGCACTGGCGTCTGTTCCCAGCATGTACAGTGTATTGGACTGAAGAGGATCTACTGTTCTTGTCAGTTTCTTAAGCAGAGTTGAACTAGATATGGCCTTTGAGTGTAGGAAGCACAGATCTTTTGTTCTGAGCAAGCTCACTGTTCTGGCCCTATAGGAAACACAGTAGATTAGAAGAGTGCTGTATTCTCAAAAGCAGAGTGTGTTTCTTGTAAGGCGAGCTAGCGTTTGTTTCCGAGTACTAAATGGAGTTGAATCACATGCAGTTTCTGGTCCTAGGAGCAAGAGGTGTTTCCTGGTAAGAAGAGTCACTACTGCGCTCCCTTTGTCATACACAGGGCAAATAGCACTGGAGTCTGTTCCCAGCATGTACAGTGTATTGGACTGACGGGGTTCTACTGTTCCTGTCACTTTCCTGAGCAAAATTGAACTAGATATGGCCGTGTGTGTAGGAAGCACAGTTCTTTTGTTCTGAGCAAGCTCACTTTTCGGATCCCATAGGAAAAATAGTAGAGTAGAAGAGTGCTCTTTTCTCAAAAGCAGAGTGTTTTTCTTGTAAGGCGAGCTAGCTTTTGTTTCACAGTCCTAAACAGAGTTGAATCAAATGCAATTTCTGGTCCTACGAGCAATAGTTGTTTTCTGGTAAGAATTGTCACTACTGCGCTCCCATTGTCACACACAGGGCAAATAGCACTCGTGTCTGTTCCCAGCAAGTACAGTGTATTGGACTGAAGTGATTCTACTGTTCTTGTCAGTTTCCTAAGCAGAGTTGAATGAGATATGGCCCGTGTGTGTAGGAAGCACAGTTCTTTTGTTCTGAGCAAGGTCACTGTTCTGGAACTATAGGAGACAGAGTAGAGTAGAAGAGTGCTCTTTTCTCAAAAGCAGAGTGTGTTTTTTGTAAGGCAAGCTGGCGTTTGTTTCCCAGTCCTAAATTGAGTTATCACATGCAGTTTTGGTCCTACGAGCAAGAGTTGTTTTCTGGTAAGAAGAGTCACAATTGTGCTCCCATTGCCATACACAGGGCAAATAGCACTGGCGTCTGTTCCCAGCATGTACAGTGTATTGGAATGAAGAGGATCTACTGTTCTTGTCAGTTTCCTAAGCAGAGTTGAACTAGATATGGCCTGTGAGTTTAGGAAGCACAGTTCTTTTGTTCTGAGCAAGCTGACATTTCTGGCCCTGTAGGAAACACAGTAGAGTACAAGAGTGCTCTTTTCTCAAAAGCAGAATGTGTTTCTTGTACGGCGAGCTAGCGTTTGTTTCCCAGTCCTAAATGGAGTTGAGTCACGTGCAGTTTTTGGTACTACGAGCAAGAGTTGTTTTCTGGTAAGGAAAGTCACTATTGTGCTCCCATTGCCATACACAGTGCAAATAGCCCTCGCCTCTGTTCCCAGCAAGTACATTGTATTGGACTGAAGAGGATCTACTGTTCTTGTCAGTTTCCTAAGCAGAGTTGAAATAGATATGGCCCGTGTGTGTAGGATGCACAGTTCTTTTGTTCTGAGCAAGCTCCCTTTTCGGACACCATACGAAACACAGTAGAGTAGAAGAGTAGTCTTTTCTGAAAATCAGAGTGTGGTTCTTGTAAGGGGAGCTAGCGTTTGTTTCCCAGTCCTAAATGGAGTTGAGTCACATACAGTTTCTGTTCCTACGAGCAAGAGTTGTTTTCTGATAAGAAGAGTCACTTTTGCGCTCCCATTGTCATACACAGTACAAATAGCACTCGCATCTGTTCCCAGCATTTACAGTGTATTGGACTGAAGAGGAGCAACTGTTCTTGTGTGTTTCCTAAGCAGATTGAACTAGATATGGCCCGTGTGCATAGGAAGCACAGTTCTTTTGTTCTGAGCAAGCTCACTGTTCTGGCGCTATAGAAAACACAGTAGAAGTGTGCTCTTTTCTCAAAAGCAGAGTGTGTTTCTTGTAAGGCGAGCTAGTGTTTGTTTCCCAGTCCTAAATGGAGTTGAGTCACATGCAGTTTTTGGTACTATGAGCAAGAGTTGTTTTCTGGTAAGGAAAGTCACTATTGTGCTCCCATTGCCGTACACAGTGCAAATAGCCCTCGCCTCTGTTCCCAGGAAGTACAGTGTTTTGGACTGAAGAGGAACTACTGTTCTTGTCAGTTTCCTAAGCAGAGTTGAACTAGATATAGCCCGTGTTTGTATGATGCACAGTTCTTTTGTTCTGAGCAAGCTCACTGTTCGGAACCCATAGGAAACACAGTGGAGTAGAAGAGTGCTCTTTTCTGAATAGCAGAGTGTGTTTCTGTAAGGCGAGCTAGCGTTTGTTTCCCAGTCCTAAATGGAGTTGAGTCACATACAGTTTCGGTTCCTATGAGCAAGAGTTGTTTTCTGATAAGAAGAGACACTGTTGCGCTCTCATTGTCATACACAGTACAAATAGCACTCGCGTCTGTTCCCAGCATTTAAAGTGTATTGGACTGAAGAGTATCTACTGTTGTTGTCAGTTTCCTAAGCAGAATTGAACTAGATATGGCCAGTGTGTGTAGGAAGCACAGTTCTTTTTTTCTGAGCAAGCTAATTGTTCTGGCACTATTGGAAACACAGTAGAGTAGAACAGTGCTCTTTTCTCAAAAACAGAGTGTGTTTCTTGTAAGGAGATCTAGCGTTTGTTTTCCAGTCCTAAATGGAGTTGAGTCACATACAGTTTCTGTTCCTACGAGCAAGAGTTTTTTTCTAATAAGAAGAGTCACTGTTGCACTCCCATTGTCATACACAGTGCAAATAGCACTCACGACTGTTCCCAGCATTTACAGTGTATTGGACTGAAGAGGAGCAACTGTTCTTGTCAGTTTCCTAAGCAGAGTTGAACTAGATATGGCCCGTGTGTGTAGGAGGCACAGTTCTTTTGTTCTGAGCAAGCTCACTGTTCTGGCGCTATAAAAAACACAGTAGAGTAGAAGACTGCTCTTTTCTCAAAAGCAGAGTGTTTTTCTTGTAAGGCGAGCTAGCGTTTGTTTCACAGTCCTAAATGGAGTTGAATCACATGCAGTTTATGATTCTCCAAGCAAGAGTTTTTTTCTGCTAAGAAGAGTCACTACTGTGCTCCCATTGTCATACACAGGGCAAATAGCACTCGTGTCTATTCCCCGCATGTACAGTGTATTGGACTGAAGAGGAACTACTGTTCTTGTCAGTTCCTAAGCAGAGTTGAACTAGATATAGCCCGTGTTTGTAAGATGCACAGTTCTTTTGTTGTGAGCAAGCTCACTGTTTGGAACCCATAGGAAACACAGTAGAGTAGAAGAGTGCTCTTTTCTGAATAGCAGAGTGTGTTTCTTGTAAGGCGAGCTAGCGTTTGTTTCCCAGTCCTAATGGAGTTGAATCACATGCAGTTTCTGGTCTATGAATAAGAGTTGTTTTCTGGTAAGAAGAGTCACTATTGCGCTCCCATTGCCATACACAGGGCAAATAGCACTGGCGTTGGTTCCCAGCATGTACAGTGTATTGACTATTGAGGATCTACTGATATTGTCAGTTTCCCAAGCAGAACTGAACTAGATATGGCCGTGGGTGTAGGAAGCACAGTTCATTTGTTCTGAGCAAGCTCACTGTTCTGGCCCTATAGGAAACACAGTAGAGTAGAAGAGTGCTCTTTTCTCAAAAGCAGAGTGTGTTTCTTGTAAGGCGAGCTAGTGTTTGTTTCCCAGTCCTAAATGGAGTTGAGTCTCATGCAGTTTTTGGTACTAAGAGCAAGAGTTGTTTTCTGGTAAGGAAAGTCACTATTGCGCTCCCATTGTCATACACAGTGCAAATAGCACAAGCGTCTGTTTTCAGCATTTACAGTGTGTTCGACTGAAGAGGAGCTACTGTTCTTGTCAGTTTCCTAAGCAGAGTTGAACTAGATATGGCCCGTGTGTGTAGGAAGCACAGTCTTTTGCTCTGAGCAAGCTCACTGTTCTGGCCCTTTAGGAACACAGTAGAGTAGAAGAATGCTCTTTTCTCAAAAGCAGAGTGTGTTTCTTGTAAGGCGAGCTAGAGTTTGTTTCCCAGACCTAAATGGAGTTGAATCACATGCAGTTTCTGGTTCTACGAGCAAGAGTTGTTTTTCTGGTAAGAAGAGTCACTATTGCGCTCCCATTGCCATACACAGTGCAAAGAGCACTTGTGTCTGCTTCCAGCAAGAACAGTGTGTTGGACTGAAGAGGAGCTACTGTTCTTGTCAGTTTTTTAAGCAGAGTTGAAATAGATATGGCCCGTGTGTGTAGGAAGCACAGTTCTTTGTTCTGAGCAAGCTCACAGTTCGGACAACAGAGGAAACACAGTAGCGTAGAAGACTGCTCTTTTCTCAAAAGCAGAGTGTGTTTCTTGTAAGGCGAGCTAGTGTTTGTTTCCCAGTCCTAAATGGAGTTGAGTCACAAGCTGTTGCTGTTCCTAAGAGCAAAATTTGTTTTCTGGTAAGTAGAGTCACTGTTGCGCTCCCATTGTCATACTCAGGGCAAGTAGCACTCGATTCTGTTCCCAGCAAGTACAGTGTACTGTACTGAAGAGGAGCTACTGTTCTTGTCAGTTTCCTAAGCAGAGTTGAACTAGATATGGCCCATGTGTGTAGGAAGCACAGTTCTTTTGTTCTGAGCAAGCTCACTGTTCGGAACCCATAGGAAACACAGTAGAGTAGAAGAGTGCTTTTTCACAAAGCAGAGTGTGTTTTTTGTAGGGAGAGCTAGCGTTTGTTTCCCAGTCTTAAATGGAGTTGAGTCACAGGCAGTTTCTGGTCCTACGAGCAAGAGTTGTTTTCTGGTAAGAAGAGTCACTATTGTGCTCCCATTGTCATACACAGGGCAAATAGCACTGGCATCTGTTTCCAGCATGTACACTGTATTGGACTGAAGAGCAGCTACTGTTCTTGTCAGTTTCCTAAGCAGAGTTGAACTAGATATGGCTCATGTGTGTAGGAAGCACAGTTCTTTTGTTCTGAGCAAGCTCACTGTTCTGGCCCTATAGGAAACACAGTAGAGTAGAAGAGTGCTCTTTTCTCAAAAGCAGAGTGTGTATTTTGTAAGGCAAGCTGGCATTTGTTTCCCAGTCCTAAATTGAGTTATCACATGCAGTTTCTGGTCCTACAGGCAAGAGTTGTTTTCTGGTAAGGAAAGTCATTATTGTGCTCCCATTGCCATACACAGTGCAAATAGCTCTCGTGTCTGTTCCCAGCAAGTACAGTGTATTGGACTGAAGTGGAGCTACTGTTCTTGTCAGTTTCCTAAGCAGAGTTGAACTAGATATGGCCCTGTGTGTATGAAGCACAGTTCTTTTGTTCTGAGCAAGCTCACTGTTCGGACCCCATAGGAAACACAGTAGAGTAGAAGAGTGCTCTTTTCTCAAAAGCAGAGTGTGTTTCTTGTAAGGCGAGCTAGCGTTTGTTTCCCAGTCCTAAATGGAGTTATCACATGCAGTTTTTGGTACTACGAGCAAGAGTTGTTTTCTGGTAAGAAGAGTCACTATTGCGCTCCCACTGCCATACACAGGGCAAATAGCACTGGCGTCTGTTCCCAGCATGTACAGTGTATTGGACTGAAGAGGATCTATTGTTCTTGTCAGTTTCTTAAGCAGAGTTGAACTAGATATGGCCTTTGAGTGTAGGAAGCACAGATCTTTTGTTCTGAGCAAGCTCACTGTTCTGGCCTATAGGAAACACAGTAGATTAGAAGAGTGCTCTATTCTCAAAAGTAGAGTGTGTTTCTTGTAAGGCGAGCTAGCGTTTGTTTCCGAGTACTAAATGGAGTTGAATCACATGCAGTTTCTGGTCCTACGAGTAAGAGGTGTTTCCTGGTAAGAAGAGTCACTACTGCGCTCCCTTTGTCATACACAGGGCAAATAGCACTGGAGTCTGTTCCCAGCATGTACAGTGTATTGTGACTGACGAGGTTCTACTGTTCCTGTCACTTTCCTGAGCAAAATTGAACTAGAATATGGCCGTGTGTGTAGGAAGCACAGTTCTTTTGTTCTGAGCAAGCTCACTTTTCGGATCCCATAGGAAAAATAGTAGAGTAGAAGAGTGCTCTTTTCTCAAAGCAGACTGTTTTTCTTGTAAGGCGAGCTAGCTTTTGTTTCACAGTCCTAAACAGAGTTGAATCAAATGCAGTTTCTGGTCCTACGAGCAATAGTTGTTTTCTGGTAAGATATGTCACTACTGCGCTCCCATTGTCACACACAGGGCAAATAGCACTCGCGTCTGTTCCCAGCAAGTACAGTGTATTGGACTGAAGAGATTCTACTGTTCTTGTCAGTTTCCTAAGCAGAGTTGAACTAGATATGGCCCGTGTGTGTAGGAAGCACAGTTCTTTTGTTCTGAGCAAGCTCACTGTCCTGGCCCTATAGGAAACACAGTAGAGTAGAAGAGTGCTCTTTTCTCAAAAGCAGAGTGTGTTTATTGTAAGGCGAGCTAGTGTTTGTTTCCCAGTCCTAATGGAGTTGAGTCACATGCCGTTTTGGTACTACGAGCAAGAGTTGTTTTCTGATAACGAAAGTCACTATTGTGCTCCCTTTGCCATACACACTGCAAATAGCACTCGCCTCTGTTCCCAGCAATTACAGTGTATTGGACTGAAGAGGAGCTACTGTTCTTGTCAGTTTCCTAAGCAGAGTTGAACTAGTTATGTCCCGTGTTTGTACGATGCACAGTTCTTTTGTTCTGAGCAAGCCCACTGTTCGGAACCCTTAGGAAACATAGTAGAGTAGAAGAGTGCTCTTTTCTCAAAAGCAGAGTGTGTTTCTTGTAAGGCGAGCTAGCGTTTGTTTCCCAGTCCTAAATGGAGTTATCACATGCAGTTTCTGTTCCTATGAGCAAGAGTTGTTTCTGGTAAGAAGAGTCACTATTGGGCTCCCATATCCATACACAGGGCAAATAGCACTGGCGTCTGTTCCCAGCATCTACAGTGTATTGGACTGAAGAGGATCTACTGTTCTTGTCAGTTTCCTAAGCAGAGTTGAACTAGATATGTCCTGTGAGTGTAGGAAGCACAGTTCTTTTGTTCTGAGCAAGCTGACAGTTCTGGCCCTGTAGGAAACACTGTAGTTTAGAAGAGTGCTCTTTTCTCAAAAGCATAGTGTGTTTCTAGTAAGGGCGAGCTAGCATTTGTTTCCCAGTCCTAAATGGAGTTGAGTCACATACAGTTTCTGTTCCTACGAGCAAGAGTTGTTTTCTGATAAGAAGAGACACTGTTGCGCTCTCATTGTCATACACAGTACAAATAGCACTCGAGTCTGTTCCCAGCATTTAAAGTGTATTGGACTGAAGAGGATCTACTGTTGTTGTCAGTTTCCTAAGCAGAATTGAACTAGATATGGCCAGTGTGTGTACGAAGCACAGTTCTTTTTTTCTGAGCATGCTAATTGTTCTGGCCCTATTGGAAACACAGTAGAGTAGAACAGTGCTCTTTTCTCAAAAACAGAGTGTGTTTCTTGTAAGGAGATCTAGCGTTTGTTTTCCAGTCCTAAATGGAGTTGAGTCACATACAGTTTCTGTTCCTACGAGCAAGAGTTGTTTTCTAATAAGAAGAGTCACTGTTGCACTCCCATTGTCATACACAGTGCAAATAGCACTCACGTCTGTTCCCAGCATTTACAGTGTATTGGACTGAAGAGGAGCAACTGTTCTTGTCAGTTTCCTAAGCAGAGTTGAACTAGATATGGCCCGTGTTTAGGAGGCACAGTTCTTTTGTTCTGAGCAAGCTCACTCTTCTGGCACTATTGGAAACACAGTAGAGTAGAACAGTGCTCTTTTCTCAAAAACAGAGTGTGTTTCTTGTAAGGAGATCTAGCGTTTGTTTTCCAGTCCTAAATGGAGTTGAGTCACATACAGTTTCTGTTCCTACGAGCAAGAGTTGTTTTCTAATAAGAAGAGTCACTGTTGCACTCCCATTGTCATACACAGTGCAAATAGCACTCACGTCTGTTCCCAGCATTTACAGTGTATTGGACTGAAGAGGAGCAACTGTTCTTGTCAGTTTCCTAAGCAGAGTTGAACTAGATATGGCCCGTGTGTAGGAGGCACAGTTCTTTTGTTCTGAGCAAGCTCACTGTTCTGGCGCTATAGAAAACACAGTAGAGTAGAAGACTGCTGTTTTCTCAAAAGCAGAGTCTTTTTCTTGTAAGGCGAGCTAGCGTTTGTTTCCCAGTCCTAAATGGAGTAGAATCACATGCAGTTTCTGGTACTACGAGCAAGAGTTGTTTTCTGGTAAGAAGAGTCACTATTGCGCTCCCATTGTCATACTCAGGGCAAACAGCACTGGCGTCTGTTCCCAGCATGTACAATGTATTGGACTGAAGTCGAGCAACTATTCTTGTCAGTTTCCTAAGCAGAGTTGAAGTACATATGGCCCGTGTGTGTAGGAAGCACAGTTCTTTTGTTTGGAGCAAGCTCACTGTTCTGACCCTATAGGAAACACAGTAGAGTAGAAGAGTGCTCTTTTCTCAAAAGCAGAGTGTGTTTCTTGTAAGGCGAGCTAGTGTTTGTTTCCCAGTCCTAAATGGAGTTGAGTCACATGCAGTTTTTGGTACTATGAGCAAGAGTTGTTTTCTGGTAAGGAAAGTCACTATTGTGCTCTCATTGCCATACACAGTGCAAATAGCCCTCGCCTCTGTTCCCAGAAAGTACAGTGTATTGGACTGAAGAGGAACTACTGTTCTTGTCAGTTTCCTAAGCAGAGTTGAACTAGATATAGCCCGTGTTTGTATGATGCACAGTTCTTTTGTTCGGAGCAAGCTCACTGTTTGGAACCCATAGGAAACACAGTAGAGAAGAAGAGTGCTCTTTTCTGAATAGCAGAGTGTGTTTCTTGTAAGGCGAGCTAGCGTTTGTTTCCCAGTCCTAAATGGAGTTGAATCACATGCAGTTTCTGGTCCTATGAATAAGAGTTGTTTTCTGGTAAGAAGAGTCACTATTGTGCTCCCATTGTCATACACAGGGCAAATAGCACTGGCGTTGGTTCCCAGCATGTACAGTGTATTGGACTATTGAGGATCTACTGATATTGTCAGTTTCCTAAGCAGAACTGAACTAGATATGGCCGAGGGTGTAGGAAGCACAGTTCATTTGTTCTGAGCAAGCTCACTGTTCTGGCCCTATAGGAAACACAGTAGAGTAGAAGAGTGCTCTTTTCTCAAAAGCAGAGTGTGTTTCTTGTAAGGCGAGCTAGTGTTTGTTTCCCAGTCCTAAATGGAGTTGAGTCACATGCAGTTTTTGGTACTAAGAGCAAGTGTTGTTTTCTGGTAAGGAAAGTCACTATTGCGCTCCCATTGTCATACACAGTGCAAATAGCACACGCGTCTGTTTTCAGCATTTACAGTGTATTGGACTGAAGTGGAGCTACTGTTCTTGTCAGTTTCCTAAGCAGAGTTGAACTAGATATGGCCCGTGTGTGTAGGAAGCACAGTTCTTTTGCTCTGAGCAAGCTCACTGTTCTGGCACTTTAGGAAACACAGTAGAGTAGAAGAATGCTCTTTTCTCAAAAGCAGAGTGTGTTTCTTGTAAGGCGAGCTAGCGTTTGTTTCCAGGACCTAAATGGAGTTGAATCACATGTAGTTTCTGGTCCTACGAACAAGAGTTGTTTTCTGCTAAGAAGAGTCACTATTGCGCTCCCATTGCCATACACAGTGCAAGTAGCACTGGCGTCTGTTCCCAGCATGTACAGTGTATTGGACTGACGAGGATCTACTGTTCCTGTCAGTTTACTAAGCAAAATTGAACTAGGTATGGCCGTGTGTGTAGGAAGCACAGTTCTTTTGTTCTGAGCAAGCTCACTGTTCGGATCCTATAGGAAAAATAGGAGAGTAGAACAGTGCTCTTTTCTCAAAAGGAGAGTGTTTTTCTTGTAAGGCCAGCTTGCTTTTGTTTAACAGTCCTAAATGGAGTTGAATCACATGCAGTTTCTGGTCCTACGAGCAAGAGTTGTTTACTGGTAAGAAGAGTCACTATTGTGCTCCTATTGCCATACATAGTACAAGTAGCACTCGTGTTTGTTCCCAGCAAGTACAGTATATTGGACTGAAGAGGAGCTACTGTTCTGGTCAGTTTCCTAAGCAGAGTTGAACTAGATATGGCCCGTGTGTGTAGCAAGCACAGTTCTTTTGTTCTGAGCAAGCTCAATGTTTGGACCCCATAGGAAACACAGTAGAGTACAAGAGTGCTCTTAACTCAAAAGCAGAGTGTGTTTCTTGTAAGGCGAGCTAGCGTTTGTTTCCCAGTCCAAAATGGAGTTGAATCCCATGCAGTTTCTGGTCCTATGAGCAAGAGTTGTTTTCTGCTAAGAAGAGTCACTATTGTGCTCCCATTGCCATACACAGTGCAAATAGCACTCGCCTCTGTTCCCAGAAAGTACAGTGTATTGGACTGAAGAGGAGTTACTGTTCTTTTCAGTTTTCTAAGCAGAGTTGAACTAGATATGGCCCGTGTGTGTAGGAAGCACAGTTCTTTTGTCCTGAGGAAGCTCACTGTTCGGACACCAAAGGAAAAACAGTAGAGTAGAAGAGTGCTCTTTTCTCAAAAGCAGAGTCTTTTTCTTGTAAGGCGAGCTAGCGTTTGTTTCCCAGTCCTAAATGGAGTTGAATCACATGCATTTTCTGCTACTATGAGCAAGAGTTGTTTTCTGGTAAGAAGAGTCACTATTGTGCTCCCATTGTAATACACAGGGCAAATAGCACTGGCGTCTGTTCCCAGCAAGTACAGTGTATTGGACTGAAGAGTATCTACTGTTCTTGTCAGTTTCCAAAGCAGAATTGAACTAGATATGGCCGTGTGTGTAGGAAGCACAGTTCTTTAGTTCTGAGCATGCTCACTTTTCTGGCCTGATAGGAAACACAGTAGAGTAGAAGAGTGCTCTATTCTCAAAAGCAGAGTGTGTTTCTTGTAAGGCAAGCTAGAGTTTGTTTCCCAGTCCTAAATGGAGTTGAATCACATGCAGTTTCTGGTCCTACAAACAAGAGTTGTTTTCTAGTAAGGAAAGTAACTATTGAGCTCCCATTGCCATACACAGTGCAAATAGCTCTCGCATCTGTTCCCAGCAAGTACAGTGTATTGGACTGAAGAGGATCTACTGTTTTTGTCAGTTTCCTCAGCAAAATTGAACTAGATATGGCCGTGTGTGTAGAAAGCACAGTTCTTTTGTTCTGACCAAGCTCACTGTTCTCGCCCTATAGGAAACACAGTAGAGTAGAAGAGTGCTCTTTTCTCAAAAGCAGAGTGTGTTTCTTGTAAGGCGAGCTAGCGTTTGTTTCCCAGTCCTAAATGTAGTTGAATCACATACAGTTTTTGGTCCCATGAGCAAGAGTTGTTTTCTGTTAAGCAAAGTCACTATTGTGCTTCCATTGACATACACAGTACAAATAGCTCTAGTGTCTGTTCCCAGCAAGTACAGTGTATTGGACTGAAGAGGAGCTACAGTTCTTGTCAGTTACCTGAGCAGAGTTGAACTAGATATGGCACGTGTTTGTAAGATGCACAGTTCTTTTATTCTGAGCAAGCTCACTGTTCGGAACCCATAGGAAACACAGGAGAGTAGAAGAGTGCTCTTTTCTCAAAAGCAGAGTGTGTTTCTTGTAAGGCAAGCTAGAGTTTGTTTCCCAGTCATAAATGGAGTTGAGTCACATACAGTTTCTGTTCCTACGAGCAAGAGTTGTTTTCTAACAAGAAGAATCACTGTTGTGCTCCCATTGTCATACACAGTGCAAATAGCACTCACGTCTGTTCCCAGCATTTACAGTGTATTGGACTGAAGAGGAGCAACTGTTCTTGTCAGTTTCCTAAGCAGTGTTGAACTAGATATGGCCCGTGTGTGTAGGAAGCACAGTTCTTTTGTTCTGAGCAAGCTCACTGTTCTGGCGCTATAGCCAACACAGTAGAGTAGAAGAGTGCTCTTTTCTCAAAAGCAGAGTGTGTTTCTTGTAAGGCGAGCTAGCGTTTGTTGCCCAGTGCTAAATGGACTTGAATCACATGCAGTTTCTGGTCCTACGAGCAAGAGTTGTTTTCTGGTAAGAAGAGTCACTATTGCGCTCCCATTGCCATACACAGTGCAAGTAGCACTGGCCTCTGTTCCCAGCATGTACAGTGTATTGGACTGACGAGGATCTACTGTTCCTGTCAGTTTACTAAGCAAAATTGAACTAGATATGGCCGTGTGTGTAGAAAGCACAGTTCTTTTATTCTGAGCAAGCTCACTGTTCAGATCCCATAGGAAACACAGTAGATTAGAAGAGTGCTCTTTTCTCAAAAGCAGAGTGTGTTTCTTGTAAGGCGAGCTAGCGTTTGTTTCGGAGTCCTAAAAGGAGTTGAATCACATGCAGTTTCTGGTCCTACGAGTAAGAGGTGTTTTCTGGTAAGAAGAGTCACTACCTCGCTCCTGTTGTCATACACAGGGCAAATAGCACTGGCGTCTCTTCCCAGCATGTACAGTGTATTGGACTGACGAGGTTCTACTGTTCCTGTCACTTTCCTAAGCAAAATTGAACTAGATATGGCTGTGTGTGTAGGAAGCACAGTTCTTTTGTTCGGAGCAAGCTCACTGTTCGGATCCCATAGGAAAAATAGGAGAGTAGAACTCTGCACTTTTCTCAGAAGCAGAGTGTTTTTCTTGTAAGGCGAGCTTGCTTTTGTTTAACAGTCCTAAATGGAGTTGAATCACATGCAGTTTCTGGTCCTACGAGCAATATTTGTTTTCTGGTAAGAAGAGTCACTAATGCGCTCCCATTGCCATACATAGTACAAGTAGCACTCGTGTCTGTTCCCAGCAAGTACAGTGTATTGGACTGAAGAGGAGATACTGTTCTTGTCAGTTTCATAAGCAGAGTTGAACTAGATATGGCCCGTGTGTGTAGGAAGCACAGTTCTTTTGTTTGGAGCAAGCACACTGTTCTGGCCCTGTAGGAAACACAGTAGAGTACTAGACGGCTCTTAACTCAAAAGCAGAGTGTGTTTCTTGTAAGGCGAGCTAGCGTTTGTTTCCCAGTCCTAAATGGAGTTGAATCCCATGCAGTTTCTGGTCCTACGAGCAAGAGTTGTTTTCTGCTAAGAATAGTCACTATTGTGCTCCCATTGCCATACACAGTGCAAATAGCACTCGCGTCTGTTCCCAGCAAGTACAGTGTATTGGACTGAAGAGGAGCTCCTGTTCTTGTCAGTTTCCTAAGCAGAGTTGAACTAGATATGGCCCATGTGTGAAGGAATCACAGTAATTTTGTCCTGAGGAAGCTCACTGTTCGGACACCAAAGGAAAAACAGTAGAGAAGAGTGCTCTTTTCTCAAAAGCAGAGTGTGTTTCTTGTAAGGCGAGCTAGTGTTTGTTTCCCAGTCCTAAATGGAGTTGAATCACATGCAGTTTCTGGTACTATGAGCAAGAGTTGTTTTGTGCTAAGAAGAGTCACTATTGCGCTCCCATTGTCATACTCAGGGCAAATAGCACTGGCGTCTGTTCCCAGCATGTACAATGTATTGGACTGAAGTCGAGCAACTGTTCTTGTCAGGTTCCTAAGCTGAGTTGAACTAGATATGGCCCGTGTGTGTAGGAAGCACAGTTCTTTTGTTCTGAGCAAGCGCACTGTTCTGACTCTATAGGAAACACAGTAGTGTAGAAGAGTGCTCTTTCCTCAAAAGCAGAGTGTGTTTTTTGTAAGGCGAGCTAGCGTTTGTTTCCCAGTCCTAAATGGAGTTGAATCAAATGGAGTTTCTGGTCCTATAAGCAAGAGTTGTTTTCTGGTAAGAAGAGTCACTATTGCGCTCCCATTGTCATACACAGGGCAAATAGCACTGGCGTCTGTTCCCAGCATGTACAGTGTACTCGACTGACGGGGATCTATTGTTCTTGTCAGTTTCCTAGGCAAAATTGAACTAGATATGGCCGTGTGTGTAGAAAGCACAGTTCTTTTGTTCTGAGCAAGCACACTGTTCTGGCCCTGAAGGAAACACAGTAGAGTAGAAGAGTGCTCTTAACTCAAAAGCAGAGTGTGTTTCTTGTAAGGAGAGCTAGCGTTTGTTTCTCAGTCCTAAATGGAGTTGAGTCACATACAGTTTCTGTTCCTACGAGAAAGAGTTGTTTTCCGATAAGAAGAGTCACTGTTGTGCTCCCATTGTCATACACAGTGTAAATAGCACTCGCGTCTGTTCCCAGCATTTACATTGTATTGGACTGAAGAGGATCTACTGTTTTTGTCAGTTTCCTAAGCAGAATTGAACTAGCTTTGGCCCGTGTGTTTAGGAAGCACAGTTCTTTTGTTCTGAGCAAGCTAAATATTCTGGCACTATTGGAAACACAGTAGAGTAGAAGAGTGCTCTTTTCTCAAAAGCAGAGTGTGTTTCTTGTCAGGCGAGCTAGCGTTTGTTTCCCAGTCCTAAATGGATTTGAGTCACATACAGTTTCTGTTCCTACGAGCAAGAGTTGTTTTCTAATAAGAAGAGTCACTCTTGCACTCCCATTGTCATACACAGTGCAAATAGCACTCACGTCTGTTCCCAGCATTTACAGTGTATTGGACTGAAGAGGAGCTACTGTTCTTGTCAGTTTCCTAAGCAGTGTTGAACTAGATATGTACCGTGTGTGTAGGAAGCACAGTTCTTTTGTTCTGAGCAAGCTCACTGTTCTGGCGCTATAAAAAACACAGTAGAGTAGAAGAGTGCTCTTTTCTCAAAAGCATAGTGAGTTTCTTGTAAGGCGAGCTAGCATTTGTTTTCCAGTCCTAAATGGAGATGAATCACATGCAGTTTCTGGTCCTATGAGCAAGAGTTGTTTTCTGGTAAGAAGAGTCACTATTGCGCTCCCCATTGCCATACAGTGCAAGTAGAACTGGCGTCTGTTCCCAGCATGTACAGTGTATTGGACTGACGAGGATCTACTGTTCCTGTCAGTTTACTAAGCAAAATTGAACTAGATATGGCCGTGTTTGTAGAAAGCACAGTTCTTTTGTTCTGAGCAAGCTCACTGTTCGGATCCCATAGGAAACACAGTAGATTGGAAGAGTGCTCTTTTCTCAAAAGCAGAGTGTCTTTCTTGTACGGCGAGCTAGCGTTTGTTTCGAAGTCCTAAATAGAGTTGAATCACATGCACTTTCTGGTCCTACGAGTAAGAGGTGTTTTCTGGTAAGAAGGGTCACTACTGCACTCCCGTTGTCATACACAGGGCAAATAGCACTGGCGTCTGTTCCCAGCATGTACAGTGTATTGGAGTGACGAGGTTCTACTGTTATTGTCACTTTCCTAAGCAAAATTGAACTAGATATGGCCATGTGTGTAGGAAGCACAGTTCTTTTGTTCTGAGCAAGCTCACTGTTCGGATCCCATAGGAAAAATAGGAGAGTAGAACAGTGCTCTTTTCTCAAAACAGAGTGTTTTTCTTGTAAGGTGAGCTTGCTTTTCTTTAACAGTCCTAAATGGAGTTGAATCACATGCAGTTTCTGGTCCTACGAGCAAGAGTTGTTTACTGGTAAGAAGAGTCACTATTGCGCTCCCATTGCCATACATAGTGCAAGTAGCACTCACGTCTGTTCCCAGCAAGTACAGTGTATTGGACTGAAGAGGAGCTACTGTTCTGGTCAGTTTCCTAAGCAGAGTTGAACTAGATATGGCCCGTGTGTGTAGGAAGCACAGTTCTTTTGTTCTGAGCAAGCTCACTGTTCTGACCCTATAGGAAACACAGTAGTGTAGAAGAGTGCTCTTTTCTCAAAAGCAGAGTGAGTTTTTTGTAAGGCGAGCTAGCGTTTGTTTCTCAGTCCTAAATGGAGTTGAATCAAATGCAGTTTCTGGTCCTATAAGCAAGAGTTGTTTTCTGGTAAGAAGAGTCACTATTGCGCTCCCATTGTCATACACAGGGCAAATAGCACTGCCGTCTGTTCCCTGCATGTACAGTGTACTGGAATGACGCGGATCTACTGTTCTTGTCAGTTTCATAGGCAAAATTGAACTAGATATGGCCATGTGTGTAGAAAGCACAGTTCTTTTGTTCTGAGCAAGCACACTGTTCTGGCCCTGAAGGAAACACAGTAGAGTACAAGAGTGCTCTTAACTCAAAAGCATAGTGTGTTTCTTGTAAGGCGAGCTAGCGTTTGTTTCCCAGTCCTAAATGGAGTTGAATGCCATGCAGTTTCTGGTCCTACGAGCAAGAGTTGTTTTGTGCTAAGAAGAGTCACTATTGTGCTCCCATTGCCATACACAGTGCAAATAGCACTCGCGTCTGTTCCCAGCAAGTACAGTGTATTGGACTGAAGAGGAGCTACTGTTCTTGTCAGTTTTCTAAGCAGAGTTGAAGTAGATATGGCCCGTGTGTGTAGGAAGCACAGTTCTTTTGTCCTGAGGAAGCTCACTGTTCAGACACCAAAGGAAAAACAGTAGAGTAGAAGAGTGCTCTTTTCTCAAAAGCAGAGTCTTTTTCTTGTAAGGCGAGCTAGCGTTTGTTTCCCAGTCCTAAATGGAGTTGAATCACATGCAGTTTCTTGTACTACGAGCAAGAGTTGTTTTCTGGTAAGAAGAGTCACTATTGCGCTCCCTTTGTCATAATCAGGGCAAATAGCACTGGTGTCTGTTCCCAGCATGTACAATGTATTGGACTGAAGAGGAGCAACTGTTCTTGTCAGTATCCTAAGCAGAGTTGAAGTACATATGGCCCGTGTGTGTAGGAAGCACAGTTCTTTTGTTCTGAGCAAGCTCACTGTTTGGACCCCATAGGAAACACAGTAGAGTAGAAGAGTGCTTTTTTCTCAAAAGCAGACTGTGTTTTTTGTAGGGCGAGCTAGCGTTTGTTTCCCAGTCTTAAATGGAGTTGATTCACATGCAGTTTCTGGTCCTACGAGCAAGAGTTGTTTTCTGGTAAGAAGAGTCACTATTGCGCTCCCATTGTCATACACAGGGCAAATAGCACTGGCGTCTGTTCCCAGCATGTATACTGTATTGGACTGAAGAGCAGCTACTGTTCTTGTCAGTTTCCTAAGCAGAGTTGAACTAGATATGGCTCATGTGTGTAGGAAGCACAGTTCTTTTGTTCTGAGCAAGCTCACTGTTCTGGCGCTATAGAAAACACAATAGAGTAGAAGACTGCTCTTTTCTCAAAAGCAGAGTGTTTTTCTTGTAAGGCGAGCTAACTTTTGTTTCACAGTCCTTAATGGAGTTGAATCACATGCAGTTTCTGGTCCTACAAGCAAGAGTTGTTTTCTGCTAAGAAGAGTCACTACTGCGCTCCCATTGTCATACACAGGGCAAATAGCACTCGCGTCTGTTCCCAGCATGTACAGTGTATTGGACTGAAGAGGTTCTACTGTTCTTGTCAGTTTCCTAACCTGAGTTGAACGAGATATGGCCCGTGTGTGTAGGAAGCACAGTTCATTTGTTCTGAGCAAGCTCACTGTTCTGGCCCTATAGGAAACACAATAGAGTAGAAGAGTGCTCTTTTCTCAAAAGCATAGTGAGTTTCTTGTAAGGCGAGCTAGCGTTTGTTTTCCAGTCCTAAATGGAGATGAATCACATGCAGTTTCTGGTCCTATGAGCAAGAGTTGTTTTCTGGTAAGAAGAGTCACTATTGCGCTCCCCATTGCCATACACAGTGCAAGTAGAACTGGCGTCTGTTCCCAGCATGTACAGTGTATTGGACTGACGAGGATCTACTGTTCCTGTCAGTTTACTAAGCAAAATTGAACTAGATATGGCCGTGTTTGCAGAAAGCACAGTTCTTTTGTTCTGAGCAAGCTCACTGTTCGGATCCCATAGGAAACACAGTAGATTGGAAGAGTGCTCTTTTCTCAAAAGCAGAGTGTCTTTCTTGTACGGCGAGCTAGCGTTTGTTTCGAAGTCCTAAATAGAGTTGAATCACATGCACTTTCTGGTCCTACGAGTAAGAGGTGTTTTCTGGTAAGAAGGGTCACTACTGCACTCCCGTTGTCATACACAGGGCAAATAGCACTGGCGTCTGTTCCCAGCATGTACAGTGTATTGGAGTGACGAGGTTCTACTGTTCCTGTCACTTTCCTAAGCAAAATTGAACTAGATATGGCCATGTGTGTAGGAAGCACAGTTCTTTTGTTCTGAGCAAGCTCACTGTTCGGATCCCATAGGAAAAATAGGAGAGTAGAACAGTGCTCTTTTCTCAAAACAGAGTGTTTTTCTTGTAAGGCGAGCTTGCTTTTCTTTAACAGTCCTAAATGGAGTTGAATCACATGCAGTTTCTGGTCCTACGAGCAAGAGTTGTTTACTGGTAAGAAGAGTCACTATTGCGCTCCCATTGCCATACATAGTGAAAGTAGCACTCACGTCTGTTCCCAGCAAGTACAGTGTATTGGACTGAAGAGGAGCTACTATTCTGGTCAGTTTCCTAAGCAGAGTTGAACTAGATATGGCCCGTGAGTGTAGGAAGCACAGTTCTTTTGTTCTGAGCAAGCTCACTGTTCTGACTCTATAGGAAACACAGTAGTGTAGAAGAGTGCTCTTTTCTCAAAAGCAGAGTGAGTTTTTTATAAGGCGAGCTAGCGTTTGTTTTTCAGTCCTAAATGGAGTTGAATCAAATGCAGTTTCTGGTCCTATAAGCAAGAGTTGTTTTCTGGTGAGAAGAGTCACTATTGCGCTCCCATTGTCATACACAGGGCAAATAGCACTGCCGTCTGTTCCCTGCATGTACAGTGTACTGGAATGACGCGGATCTACTGTTCTTGTCAGTTTCATAGGCAAAATTGAACTAGATATGGCCGTGTGTGTAGAAAGCACAGTTCTTTTGTTCTGAGCAAGCACACTGTTCTGGCCCTGAAGGAAACACAGTAGAGTACAAGAGTGCTCTTAACTCAAAAGCATAGTGTGTTTCTTGTAAGGCGAGCTAGCGTTTGTTTCCCAGTCCTAAATGGAGTTGAATGCCATGCAGTTTCTGGTCCTACGAGCAAGAGTTGTTTTGTGCTAAGAAGAGTCACTATTGTGCTCCCATTGCCATACACAGTGCAAATAGCACTCGCGTCTGTTCGCAGCAAGTACAGTGTATTGGACTGAAGAGGAGCTACTGTTCTTGTCAGTTTTCTAAGCAGAGTTGAAGTAGATATGGCCCGTGTGTGTAGGAAGCACAGTTCTTTTGTCCTGAGGAAGCTCACTGTTCAGACACCAAAGGAAAAACAGTAGAGTAGAAGAGTGCTCTTTTCTCAAGAGCAGAGTCTTTTTCTTGTAAGGCGAGCTAGCGTTTGTTTCCCAGTCCTAAATGGAGTTGAATCACATGCAGTTTCTTGTACTACGAGCAAGAGTTGTTTTCTGGTAAGAAGAGTCACTATTGCGCTCCCTTTGTCATAATCAGGGCAAATAGCACTGGCGTCTGTTCCCAGCATGTACAATGTATTGGACTGAAGAGGAGCAACTGTTCTTGTCAGTATCCTAAGCAGAGTTGAAGTACATATGGCCCGTGTGTGTAGGAAGTACAGTTCTTTTGTTCTGAGCAAGCTCACTGTTTGGACCCCATAGGAAACACAGTAGAGTAGAAGAGTGCTTTTTTCTCAAAAGCAGACTGTGTTTTTTGTAGGGCGAGCTAGCGTTTGTTTCCCAGTCTTAAATGGAGTTGATTCACATGCAGTTTCTGGTCCTACGAGCAAGAGTTGTTTTCTGGTAAGAAGAGTCACTATTGCGCTCCCATTGTCATACACAGGGCAAATAGCACTGGCGTCTGTTCCCAGCATGTACACTGTATTGGACTGAAGAGCAGCTACTGTTCTTGTCAGTTTCCTAAGCAGAGTTGAACTAGATATGGCTCATGTGTGTAGGAAGCACAGTTCTTTTGTTCTGAGCAAGCTCACTGTTCTGGCGCTATAGAAAACACAGTAGAGTAGAAGACTGCTCTTTTCTCAAAAGCAGAGTGTTTTTCTTGTAAGGCGAGCTAACTTTTGTTTCACAGTCCTTAATGGAGTTGAATCACATGCAGTTTCTGGTCCTACAAGCAAGAGTTGTTTTCTGCTAAGAAGAGTCACTACTGCGCTCCCATTGTCATACACAGGGCAAATAGCACTCGCGTCTGTTCCCAGCATGTACAGTGTATTGGACTGAAGAGGTTCTACTGTTCTTGTCAGTTTCCTAACCTGAGTTGAACGAGATATGGCCCGTGTGTGTAGGAAGCACAGTTCTTTTGTTCTGAGCAAGCTCACTGTTCTGGCCCTATAGGAAACACAATAGAGTAGTAGAGTGCTCTTTTCTCAAAAGCAGAGTGTGTTTATTGTAAGGCGAGCTAGTGTTTGTTTCCCAGTCCTAAATGGAGTTGAGTCACATGCAGTTTTTGGTACTACGAGCAAGAGTTGTTTTCTGGTAAGGAAAGTCACTATT
The DNA here is from genome assembly GCF_949786415.1 of Peromyscus eremicus. Taxonomy (NCBI): domain Eukaryota; kingdom Metazoa; phylum Chordata; class Mammalia; order Rodentia; family Cricetidae; genus Peromyscus; species Peromyscus eremicus. The sequence continues at coordinate 24,902 of NW_026734732.1, forward strand.
GCGCTCCCTTTGCCATACACAGTACAAATAGCACTCGCCTCTGTTTCCAGCAATTACAGTGTATTGGACTGAAGAGGACCTACTGTTCTTGTCAGTTTCCTAAGCAGAGTTGAACTAGATATGTCCCGTGTTTGTACGATGCACAGTTCTTTTGTTCTGAGCAAGCCCACTGTTCGGAACCCATAGGAAACACAGTAGAGTAGAAGAGTGCTCTTTTCTCAAAAGCAGAGTGTGTTTCTTGTAAGGCGAGCTAGCGTTTGTTTCCCAGTCCTAAATGGAGTTATCACATGCAGTTTCTGGTCCTACGAGCAAGAGTTGTTTTCTGGTAAGAAGAGTCACTATTGGGCTCCCATTTCCATACACAGGGCAAATAGCACTGGCGTCTGTTCCCAGCATGTACAGTGTATTGGACTGAAGAGGATCTACTCTTCTTGTCAGTTTTCTAAGCAGACTTGAACTAGATATGGCCCGTGTGTGAAGGAAGCACAGTTCTTTTGTTCTGAGCAAGCACACTGTTCTCGCCCTGTAGGAAACACAGTAGAGTACAAGAGGGCTCTTAATTCAAAATCAGCGTGTGTTTCTTGTAAGGCGAGCTAGCGTTTGTTTCCCAGTCCTAAATGGAGTTGAATCCCATGCAGTTTCTGGTCCTATGAGCAAGAGTTGTTTTCTGCTAAGAAGAGTCACTATTGTGCTCCCATTGCCATACACAGTGCAAATAGCACTCGCCTCTGTTCCCAGCAGTACAGTGTATTGGACTGAAGAGGAGCTACTGTTCTTTTCAGTTTTCTAAGCAGAGTTTAACTAGATATGGCCCGCGTGTGTAGGAATCACAGTTCTTTTGTCCTGAGGAAGCTCACTGTTCCGACACCAAATGAAAAACAGTAGAGAAGAGTGCTCTTTTCTCAAAAGCAGAGTCTTTTTCTTGTAAGGCGAGCTAGCGTTTGTTTCCCAGTCCTAAATGGAGTTGAATCACATGCAGTTTCTGGTACTACCAGCAAGAGTTGTTTTCTGGTAAGAAGAGTCACTATTGCGCTCCCATTGTCATACTCAGGGCAAATAGCACTGGCGTCTGTTCCCAGCATGTACAATGTATTGGACTGAAGTCGAGCAACTATTCTTGTCAGTTTCCTAAGCAGAGTTGAAGTACACATGGCCCGTGTGTGTAGGAAGCACAGTTCTTTTGTTCGGAGCAAGCTCACTGTTCTGGCCCTATAGGAAACACAGTAGAGTAGAAGAGTGCTCTTTTCTCAAAAGCAGAGTGTGTTTCTTTTAAGGCAAGCTATTGTTTGTTTCCCAGTCAGAAATGGAGTTGAATCCCATGCAGTTTGTGGTCCTAGGAGCAAGAGTTTTTTTCTGATAAGAAGAGTCACTGTTGTGCTCCCATTGTCATACACAGGGCAAATAGCACTGGCGTTTGTTCCCAGCATGTACAGTGTATTGGACTGATGAGGATCTACTGATATTGTCAGTTTCCTAAGCACTACTGAACTAGATATGGCCGTGTGTGTAGGAAGCACAGTTCTTTTGTTCTGAGCAAGCTCACTGTTCTGGCCCTATAGGAAACACAGTAGAGTAGAAGAGTGCTCTTTTCTCAAAAGCCAGAGTGTGTTTCTTGTAAGGCGAGCTAGTGTTTGTTTCCCAGTCCTAAATGGAGTTTAGTCACATGCAGTTTTTGGTACTATGAGCAAGAGTTGTTTTCTGGTAAGGAAAGTCACTATTGCGCTCCCATTGCCATATACAGTGCAAATAGCACTCGCCTCTGTTCCCAGCAAGTACAGTGTATTGGAATGAAGAGGAACTACTGTTCTTGTCAGTATCCTAAGCAGAGTTGAACTAGATATGGGCCGTGTTTTTCTGATGCACATTCTTTTGTTCTGAGCAAGCTCACTGTTGGGAACCCATAGGAAACACAGTAGAGTAGAAGAGTGCTCTTTTCTGAAAAGCAGAGTGTGGTTCTTGTAAGGCAAGCTAGCGTTGGTTTCCCAGTCCTAAATGGAGTTGAGTCACATACAGTTTCTGTTCATATGAGCAAGAGTTGTTTTCTGATAAGAAGAGTCACTGTTGTGCTCCCATTGTCAAACACAGTACAAATAGCACTCCCATCTGTTCCCAGCATTTACAGTGTATTGGACTGAAGAGGAGCAACTGTTCTTGTGAGTTTCCTAAGCAGTGTTGGACTAGATATGGCCCGTGTGTGTAGGAAGCACAGTTCTTTTGTTCTGAGCAAGCTCACTGTTCTGGCGCTATATAAAACACAGTAGAATAGAAGATTGCTCTTTTCTCAAAAGCAGAGTGTGTTTCTTGTAAGGAGAATGAGCGTTTGTTTCCCAGTCCAAAATGGAGTTGAATCACATGCAGTTTCTGGTCCTACGAGCAAGAGTTGTTTTCTGTTAAGAAGAGTCACTATTGTGCTCCCATTGCCATACACAGTGCAAGTAGCACTGGCGTCTGTTCCCAGCAAGTACAGTGTATTGGACTGAAGAGGAGCTACCGTTCTTGTCACTTTCCTAAGCATAGTTGAACTAGATATGGCCCGTGTGTGTAGGAAGCACAGTTCTTTTGTTCTGAGCAAGTTCACTGTTCTGGCGCTATAGAAAACACAGTAGAGTAGAAGAGTGCTCTTTTCTCAAAAGCAGAGTGTGTTTCTTGTAAGGCGAGCTAGCGTTTGTTTCCCAGTCCTAAATGGAGTTGAATCACATGCAGTTTTTTTTTCTACGAGGAAGAGTTGTTTTCAGGTAAGAAGATTCACTATTGCGCTCCCATTGCCATACACAGTGCAAGTACCACTGGCGTCTGTTCCCAGCATGTACAGTGTATTGGACTGACGAGGATCTACTGTTCCTGTCAGTTTACTAAGCAAAATTGAACTAGATATGGCCGTGTGTGTAGAAAGCACAGTTCGTTCGTTCTGAGCAAGCTCACTGTTCGGATCCCATAGGAAACACAGTAGATTAGAAGAGTGCTCTTTTCTCAAAAGCAGAGTGTGTTTCTTGTAAGGCGAGCTAGCGTTTGTTTCGGAGTCTTAAATGGAGTTGAATCACATGCAGTTTCTGTTCCTACGAGTAAGAGGTGTTTTCTGGTAAGAAGAGTCACTACTGCACTCCCGTTGTCATACACAGGGCAAATAGCACTGGCGTCTGTTCCCAGCATGTACAGTGTATTGGACTGACGAGGTTCTACTGTTCCTGTCACTTTCCTAAGCAAAATTGAACTAGATATGGCCATGTGTGTAGGAAGCACAGTTCTTTTGTTCTGAGCAAGCTCACTGTTCGGATCCAGTTGGAAAAATAGGAGAGTAGAACAGTGCTCTTTCCTCAAAAGCAGAGTGTTTTTCTTGTAAGGTGAGCTTGCTTTTGTTTAAAAGTCCTAAATGGAGTTGAATGCCATGCAGTTTCTGGTCCTACGAGCAATAGTTGTTTTCTCGTAAGAAGAGTCACTATTGTGCTCCCATTGTCATACACAGGGCAAATAGCACTGGCGTCTGTTCCCAGCAAGTACAGTGTATTGGACTGAAGAGGAGCTACTCTTCTGGTCAGTTTCCTAAGCAGAGGTGAACTAGATATGGCCCGTGTGTGTAGGAAGCACAGTTCTTTTGTTCTGAGCAAGCTCACTGTTCTGGCCCTATAGGAAACACAGTAGAGTAGAAGAGTGCTCTTTTCTCAAAAGCAGATTGTGTTTATTGTAAGGCGAGCTAGCGTTTGTTTCCCAGTCCTAAATGGAGTCGAGTCACATGCAGTTTTTGGTCCTACGAGCAAGAGTAGTTTTCTGATAAGAAGAGTCACTATTGTGCTCCCATTGTCATACACAGGGTAAATAGCACTGGCGTCTGTTCCGAGCATGTACATTGTATTGGACTGAAGAGGATCTACTGTTCTTGTCAGGTTCCTAAGCAGAGTTGTACTAGATATGGCCCGTGTGTGTAGGAATCGCAGTTCTTTTGTTCTGAACAAGCTCATTGTTCTGACTCTATAGCAAACACAGTAGAGTAGAAGAGTGCTCTTTTCTCAAAAGCAGAGTGTGTTTTTTGTAAGGCGGGCTAGTGTTTGTTTCCCAGTCCTAAATGAAGTTGAATCAAATGGAGTTTCTGTTCCTATAAGCAAGAGTTGTTTTCTCTAAGAAGAGTCAGTATTGCGCTCCCATTGTCATACATAGGGCAAATAGCACTGGCGTCTGTTCCCAGCATGTACAGTGTATTGGACTGACGCGGATCTACTGTTCTTGTCAGTTTCCTAGGCAATATTGAACTAGATATGGCCGTGTGTGTAGAAAGCACAGTTCTTTTGTTCTGAGCAAGCTCACTGTTCGGATCCCATAGGAAACACAATTTAGAAGAGTGCTCTTTTCTCAAAAGCAGAGTGTGTTTCTTGTAAGGCTTGCTAGCGTTTGTTTCCGAGTCCTAAATGGAGTTGAATCACATGCAGTTTCTCGTCCTAGGAGCAAGAGTTGTTTTCTTGTAAGAAGAGTCACTACTGCGCTCCCGTGGTCATACACAGGGCAAATAGCACTGGCGTCTGTTCCCAGCATGTACAGTGTATTGGACTGAGGACGTTCTACTGTTCGGGTCAGTTTCCTAAGCAGAGTTGAACTAGATATGGCCCGTGAATGTAGGAAGCACAGTTCTTTTGTTCTGAGCAAGCACACAGTTCTGGCACTGTAGGAAACACAGTAGAGTACTAGAGTGCTCTTTTCTCAAAAGCACTGTGTGTTTCTTGTAAGGCGAGCTAGCGTTTGTTTTCTAGTCCTAAATGGAGTTGAATCCCATGCATTTTCTAGTCCTACGAGCAAGAGTTGTTTTCTGCTAAGAAGAGTCACTATTGTGCTCCCATTGCCATACACAGTGCAAGTAGCACTGGCGTCTGTTCCCAGCAAGTACAGTGTATTGGACTGAAGAGCAGCTACTGTTCTTGTCAGTTTTCTAAGCAGAGTTGAACTAGATATGGCCTGTGTGTGTAGGAAGCACAGTTCTTTTGTCCTGAGAAAGCTCACTGTTCGGACCAAAGGAAAAACAGTAGAGTATTAGAGTGCTGTTTTCTCAAAAGCAGAGTGTGTTTCTAGTAAGGCGAGCTAGCGTTTGTTTCCAAGTCAGAAATGGAGTTGAATCACATGCAGTTTCTGGTCCTACGAGCAAGAGTTGTTTTCTGGTAAGAAGAGTCACTATTGCGCGGCCATTGCCATACACAGTGCAAATAGCACACCCGTCTGTTCCCAGGAAGTACAGTGTATTGGACTGAAGAGGAGCTACACTTCTTGTCAGTTTCCTTAGCAGAGTTGAACTAGATATGGCCGTGTGTGTGTGAAGCAGAGTTCTTTTGTTCTGAGCAAGCTCACTGTTTGGACCCCGTAGGAAACACAGTAGAGTAGAAGAGTGCTCTTTTCTCAAAAGCAGAGTGTGTTTCCTGTAAGGCGAGCTAGCGTTTGTTTCCCAGTACTAAATGGAGTTGAATCCCATGCAGTTTCTGGTCCTACGAGCAAGAATTGTTTTCTGGTAAGAAGAGTCACTATTGCGCTCCCATTGCCATACATAGTGCAAGTAGCACTCACGTCTGTTCCCAGCAAGTACAGTGTATTGGACTGAAGAGGAGCTACTGTTCTTGTCAGTTTCCTAAGCAGAGTTGAACTAGATATGGCCCGTGTGTGTAGAAAGCACAGTTCTTTTGTTCTGAGCAAGCTCACTGTTCGGAACCCATAGGAAACACAGTAGAGTAGAAGAGTGCTCTTTTCTCAAAAGCAGAGTGTGTTTCTTGTAAGGCGTACTAGGGTTTGTTTCCCAGTCCTAAATGGAATTGAGTCACATACAGTTTCTGTTTCTATGAGCAAGAGTTGTTTTCTGATAAGAAGAGTCACTGTTGTTCTCCCATTGTCATACACAGTGCAAATAGCACTCGCGTCTGTTCCCAGCATTTACAGTGTATTGGACTGAAGAGGATCTACAGTTCTTGTCAGTTTCCTAAGCAGAGTTGAACTAGATATGGCCCGTGTGTGTAGGAAGCACAGTTCTTTTGTTCGGAGCAAGCTCACTGTTCTGGCCCTATAGGAAACACAGTAGAGTAGAAGAGTGCTTTTTTCTCAAAAGCAGAGTGTGTTTCTTGTAAGGGGAGCTATTGTTTGTTTTCCAGTCAGAAATGGAGTTGAATCCCATGCAGTTTCTGGTCCTATGAGCAAGAGTAGTTTTCTGATAAGAAGAGTCACTATTGTGCTCCCATTGTCATACACAGGGCAAATACCACTGGCGTCTCTTCCGAGCATGTACATTGTATTGGACTGAAGAGGATCTACTGTTCTTGTCAGTTTCCTAAGCAGAGTTGAACTAGATATGGCCCGTGTGTGTAGGAAGCACAGTTCTTTTGTTCTGAGCAAGCTCACTGTTCTGAATCTATAGCCAACACAGTAGAGTAGAAGAGTGCTCTTTTCTCAAAAGCAGAGTGTGTTTTTTGCAAGATGAGCTAGCGTTTGTTTCCCAGTCCTAAATGGAGTTGAATCAAATGGAGTTTCTGGTCCTAAAAGCAAGAGTTGTTTTCTGGTAAGAAGAGTCACTATTGCGCTCCTATTGTCATACACTGGGCAAATAGCACTGGCGTCTGTTGCCAGCATGTACAGTGTATTGGACTGAAGAGGATCTACTGTGCTTGTCAGTTTTCTAAGCAGAGTTGAAAATAATATGGCCCGTGTCTGTAGGAAGCACAGTTCTTTTGTCTTGAGCAAGATCAGTGTTCGGACACCAAAGGAAAAACAGTAGAGTAGAAGAGTGCTGTTTTCTCAAAAGCAGAGTGTGTTTCTTGGAAGGCGAGCTAGCGTTTGTTTTCCAGTCCTAAATGGAGTTGAATCACATGCAGTTTCTCGTCCTAAGAGCAAGAGTTGTTTTCTGGAAAGAAGAGTCACTATTGTGCTTCCATTGTCATATCCAGGGCAAATAGCACTGGCGTCTGTTCCCAACATGTACAGTGTACTGGACTGAAGAGGATCTACTTTTATTTTCAGTTACCTAGCAGAATTCAACTAGATATAGTCCGTGTGTGTAGGAAGAACAGTTCTTTGTTCTGAGCAAGCTCACTGTTCTGGCGCTATAGAAAACACAGTAGAGTAGAAGAGTGCTCTTTTCTCAAAAGCAGAGTGTGTTTCTTGTAAGGCGAGCTAGTGTTTGTTTCCGAGTCCTAAATTGAGTTGAATCACATGCAGTTTCTGGTCATACGAGCAAGTGGTGTTTTCTGGTAAGAATAGTCACTACTGGGCTCCCATTGCCATACACAGGGCAAATAGCACTGGCGTCTGTTACCAGCTTGTACAGTGTATTGGACTGACGAGGATCTACTCTTCCTGTCAGTTTACTAAGCAAAATTGAACTAGATATGGCCGTGTGTGTAGGAAGCACAGTTCTTTTGTTCTGAGCAAGCTCACTGTTCGGATCCCATAGGAAACACAGTAGAGTAGAACAGTGCTCTTTTCTCAAAAGCAGAGTGTTTTTCTTGTAAGGCGAGCTAGCTTTTGTTTCCCAGTCCTAAATGGAGTTGAATCACATGCAGTTTCTGGTCCTACGAGCAAGAGTTGTTTTCTGGTAAAAAGAGTCACTATTGCACTCCCATTGTCATACACAGGGCAAATAGCACTGGCGTCTGTTCCGAACATGTACATTGTATTGGACTGAAGACGATCTACTGTTCTTGTCAGTTTCCTAAGCAGAGTTGAACTAGATATGGCCAGTGTGTTTAGGAAGCACAGTTCTTTTGTCCTGAGCAAGCTCACTGTTCTGACTCTATAGGAAACACAGTAGAGTAGAAGAGTGCTCTTTTCTCAAAAGCAGAGTGTGTTTCTTGTAAGGCGAGCTAGCGTTTGTTTCCGAGTCCTAAATGGAGTTGAATCACATGCAGTTTCTGGTCCTAAGAGCAAGAGGTGTTTTCTGGTAAGAAGAGTCACTACTGCGCTCCCGTTGTCATACACAGGGCAAATAGCATGGGTGTCTGTTCGCAGCATTTGCAGTGTATTGGACTGACGAGGTTCTACTGTTCCTGTCAATTTCCTAAGCAAAATTGAACTAGATATGGCCGTGTGTGTAGGAACCACAGTTCTTTTGTTCTGAGCAAGCTCACTGTTCGGATCCCATAGGAAACATAGTAGAGTAGAAGAGTGCTCTTTTCTCAAAAGCAGAGTGTTTTTCTTGTAAGGCGATCTAGCTTTTGTTTCACAGTCCTAAATGGAGTTGAATCACATGCAGTTTTTGGTCCTATGAGCAGGAATTGTTTTCTGGTAAGAAGAGTCAATACTGCACTCCCATTGTCATACACAGGGCAAATAGCACTAGCGTCTGTTCCCAGCAAGTACAGTGTATTGGACTAAAGAGAAGCTACTGTTCTTGTCAGTTTTTAAGCAGAGTTGAACTAGATATGGCCCCTGCGTGTAGGAAGCACAGTTCTTTTGTTCTGAGCAAGCTCACTGTTCTGGCCCTGTAGGAAACACGGTAGAGTAGAAGAGTGCTCTTTTCTCAAAAGCAGAGTGTGTTTCTTGTAAGGCGAGCTAGCGTTTGTTTCCCAGTCCTAAATGGAGTTGAATCACATACAGTTTTTGGTCCTACGAGCAAGAGTTGTTTTCTGGTAAGAAGAGTCACTATTGTGCTACCATTGTCATACTCAGGGCACATAGCAATGGCGTCTGTTCCCAGCAAGTACAGTGTATTGGACCAAAGAGTAGCTACTGTTCTTGTCAGTTTCCTAAGCAGAATTGAACTAGATATGGCCCATGTGTGTAGGAAGCACAGTTCTTTTGTTGTCAGCAAGCTCACCGTTCTGGCCTTATGGAAAAGCAATAGAGTTGAATAATGCTCTTTTCTCAAAAGCAGAGTGTGTTTCTTGTAAGGCGAGCTAGCTTTTGTTTCGAAGTCCTAAATAGAGTTGAATCACATGCAGTTTTTTGTACTACGAGCAAGAGTTGTTTTCTGGTAAGGAAAGTCACTATTGCGCTCCCATTGCCGTACACAGTGCAAAAGCACTCGCCTCTGTTCCCAGCAAGTAAAGTGTATTGGACTGAAGAGGAGCTACTGTTCTTGTCAGTTTCCTAAGCAGAGTTGAAATAGATATGGCCTGTGTTTGTATGATGCACAGTTCTTTGGTTCTGAGCAAGCTCACTGTTCTGGCCCTATAGGAAACACAGTAGAGTTGAAGAGAGATCTCTTCTGAAAAGCAGAGTGTGTTTGTTGTAACGCGAGCTAGGGTTTGTTTTCCGGTCCAAAATGGAGTTGAGTCACATGCAGTTTCTGTTCCTACGAGCAAGAGTTGTTTTCTGGTAAGAAGAGTCACTGTTGCGCTCCCATTGTCATACACAGTGCAAATAGCACTCGCGTCTGTTCGCAGCATTTACAGTGTGTTGGACTGAAGAGGATCTACTGTTGTTGTCAGTTTCCTAAGCAGAATTGAACTAGATATGGCATTGTGTGTAGGAAGCACAGTTCTTTTGTTCTGAGCAAGCTAACTTTTCTGGCACAAATGGAAACACAGTAGAGTAGAAGAGTGCTCTTTTTTCAAAAGCAGAGTGTGTTTCTTGTAAGACGAGCTAGCGTTTGTTTCCCAGTCCTAAATGGAGTTGAATCACATGCATTTTTGGTCCTACAAGCAAGAGTTGTTTTCTGGTAAGGAAAGTCAATATTGTGCTCTCATTGCCATACACAGTGCAAATAGCACTCGCGTCTGTTCCCAGCTAGTACAGTGTATTGAATGGAAGAGGAGCTACTGTTCTTGTCAGTTTCCTAAGCAGAGTTGAAACAGACATGGCCCCTGTGTGTAGGAAGCACAGTTCTTTGGTCTGAGCAAGCTCACTTTTCTGGCGCTATAGAAAACACAGTAGAGTAGAAGAGTGTTCTTTTCTCAAAAGCAGAGTGTGTTTCATGTAAGGCGAGCTATCATTTGTTTCTCAGTCCTAAATGGAGTTGAATCACATGCAGTTTCTGGTCCTACAAGCAAGAGTTGTTTTCTGCTAAGAAGAGTCACTGTTGTGCTCCAATTGCCATACACAGTGCAAAAAGCACTCGCGTCTGTTCCCAGCAAATACAGTGTATTGGACTGAAGAGGAGCTAATGTTCTTGTCAGTTTCCTAAGCAGAGTTGAACTAGATATGGCCCGTGTGTGTAGGAAGCACAATTCTTTTGTTCTGAGCAAGATCACTGTTCTGGCCCTATAGAAAACACAGTAGTGTAGAAGAGTGCTCTTTTCTCAGAAGCAGAGTGTGTTTCTTGTAAGGCGAGCTAGCATTTGTTTCCCAGTCCTAAATGGAGATGAATCACATGCAGTTTCTGGTCCTATGAGCAAGAGTTGTTTTCTGGTAAGAAGAGTCACTATTGCGCTCCCCATTGCCATACACAGTGCAAGTAGAACTGGCGTCTGTTCCCAGCATGTACAGTGTATTGGACTGACGAGGATCTACTGTTCCTGTCAGTTTACTAAGCAAAATTGAACTAGATATGGCCGTGTTTGCAGAAAGCACAGTTCTTTTGTTCTGAGCAAGCTCACTGTTCGGATCCCATAGGAAACACAGTAGATTGGAAGAGTGCTCTTTTCTCAAAAGCAGAGTGTCTTTCTTGTACGGCGAGCTAGCGTTTGTTTCGAAGTCCTAAATAGAGTTGAATCACATGCACTTTCTGGTCCTACGAGTAAGAGGTGTTTTCTGGTAAGAAGGGTCACTACTGCACTCCCGTTGTCATACACAGGGCAAATAGCACTGGCGTCTGTTCCCAGCATGTACAGTGTATTGGAGTGATGAGGTTCTACTGTTCCTGTCACTTTCCTAAGCAAAATTGAACTAGATATGGCCATGTGTGTAGGAAGCACAGTTCTTTTGTTCTGAGCAAGCTCACTGTTCGGATCCCATAGGAAAAATAGGAGAGTAGAACAGTGCTCTTTTCTCAAAACAGAGTGTTTTTCTTGTAAGGCGAGCTTGCTTTTCTTTAACAGTCCTAAATGGAGTTGAATCACATGCAGTTTCTGGTCCTACGAGCAAGAGTTGTTTACTGGTAAGAAGAGTCACTATTGCGCTCCCATTGCCATACATAGTGCAAGTAGCACTCACGTCTGTTCCCAGCAAGTACAGTGTATTGGACTGAAGAGGAGCTACTGTTCTGGTCAGTTTCCTAAACAGAGTTGAACTAGATATGGCCCGTGAGTGTAGGAAGCACAGTTCTTTTGTTCTGAGCAAGCTCACTGTTCTGACTCTATAGGAAACACAGTAGTGTAGAAGAGTGCTCTTTTCTCAAAAGCAGAGTGAGTTTTTTGTAAGGCGAGCTAGCGTTTGTTTCTCAGTCCTAAATGGAGTTGAATCAAATGCAGTTTCTGGTCCTATAAGCAAGAGTTGTTTTCTGGTAAGAAGAGTCACTATTGCGCTCCCATTGTCATACACAGGGCAAATAGCACTGGCGTCTGTTCCCAGCATGTACAGTGTACTCGACTGACGCGGATCTATTGTTCTTGTCAGTTTACTAAGCAAAATTGAACTAGATATGGCCGTGTGTGTAGAAAGCACAGTTCTTTTGTTCTGAGCAAGCACACTGTTCTGGCCCTGAAGGAAACACAGTAGAGTAGAAGAGTGCTCTTAACTCAAAAGCAGAGTGTGTTTCTTGTAAGGAGAGCTAGCGTTTGTTTCTCAGTCCTAAATGGAGTTGAGTCACATACAGTTTCTGTTCCTACGAGAAAGAGTTGTTTTCCGATAAGAAGAGTCACTGTTGTGCTCCCATTGTCATACACAGTGTAAATAGCACTCGCGTCTGTTCCCAGCATTTACATTGTATTGGACTGAAGAGGATCTACTGTTGTTGTCAGTTTCCTAAGCAGAAATGAACTAGCTTTGGCCCGTGTGTTTAGGAAGCACAGTTCTTTTGTTCTGAGCAAGCTAAATATTCTGGCACTATTGGAAACACATTAGAGTAGAAGAGTGCTCTTTTCTCAAAAGCATAGTGAGTTTCTTGTAAGGCGAGCTAGCATTTGTTTTCCAGTCCTAAATGGAGATGAATCACATGCAGTTTCTGGTCCTATGAGCAAGAGTTGTTTTCTGGTAAGAAGAGTCACTATTGCGCTCCCCATTGCCATACACAGTGCAAGTAGAACTGGCGTCTGTTCCCAGCATGTACAGTGTATTGGACTGACGAGGATCTACTGTTCCTGTCAGTTTACTAAGCAAAATTGAACTAGATATGGCCGTGTTTGTAGAAAGCACAGTTCTTTTGTTCTGAGCAAGCTCACTGTTCAGATCCCATAGAAAACACAGTAGATTGGAAGAGTGCTCTTTTCTCAAAAGCAGAGTGTCTTTCTTGTACGGCGAGCTAGCGTTTGTTTCGAAGTCCTAAATAGAGTTGAATCACATGCACTTTCTGGTCCTACGAGTAAGAGGTGTTTTCTGGTAAGAAGGGTCACTACTGCACTCCCGTTGTCATACACAGGGCAAATAGCACTGGCGTCTGTTCCCAGCATGTACAGTGTATTGGAGTGACGAGGTTCTACTGTTATTGTCACTTTCCTAAGCAAAATTGAACTAGATATGGCCATTTGTGTAGGAAGCACAGTTCTTTTGTTCTGAGCAAGCTCACTGTTCGGATCCCATAGGAAAAATAGGAGAGTAGAACAGTGCTCTTTTCTCAAAACAGAGTGTTTTTCTTGTAAGGCGAGCTTGCTTTTCTTTAACAGTCCTAAATGGAGTTGAATCACATGCAGTTTCTGGTCCTACGAGCAAGAGTTGTTTACTGGTAAGAAGAGTCACTATTGCGCTCCCATTGCCATACATAGTGCAAGTAGCACTCACGTCTGTTCCCAGCAAGTACAGTGTATTGGACTGAAGAGGAGCTACTGTTCTGGTCAGTTTCCTAAGCAGAGTTGAACTAGATATGGCCCGTGTGTGTAGGAAGCACAGTTCTTTTGTTCTGAGCAAGCTCACTGTTCTGACTCTATAGGAAACACAGTAGTGTAGAAGAGTGCTCTTTTCTCAAAAGCAGAGTGAGTTTTTTGTAAGGCGAGCTAGCGTTTGTTTCTCAGTCCTAAATGGAGTTGAATCAAATGCAGTTTCTGGTCCTATAAGCAAGAGTTGTTTTCTGGTAAGAAGAGTCACTATTGCGCTCCCATTGTCATACACAGGGCAAATAGCACTGCCGTCTGTTCCCTGCATGTACAGTGTACTGGAATGACGCGGATCTACTGTTCTTGTCAGTTTCATAGGCAAAATTGAACTAGATATGGCCATGTGTGTAGAAAGCACAGTTCTTTTGTTCTGAGCAAGCACACTGTTCTGGCCCTGAAGGAAACACAGTAGAGTACAAGAGTGCTCTTAACTCAAAAGCATAGTGTGTTTCTTGTAAGGCGAGCTAGCGTTTGTTTCCCAGTCCTAAATGGAGTTGAATGCCATGCAGTTTCTGGTCCTACGAGCAAGAGTTGTTTTGTGCTAAGAAGAGTCACTATTGTGCTCCCATTGCCATACACAGTGCAAATAGCACTCGCGTCTGTTCCCAGCAAGTACAGTGTATTGGACTGAAGAGGAGCTACTGTTCTTGTCAGTTTTCTAAGCAGAGTTGAAGTAGATATGGCCCGTGTGTGTAGGAAGCACAGTTCTTTTGTCCTGAGGAAGCTCACTGTTCAGACACCAAAGGAAAAACAGTAGAGTAGAAGAGTGCTCTTTTCTCAAAAGCAGAGTCTTTTTCTTGTAAGGCGAGCTAGCGTTTGATTCCCAGTCCTAAATGGAGTTGAATCACATGCAGTTTCTTGTACTACGAGCAAGAGTTGTTTTCTGGTAAGAAGAGTCACTATTGCGCTCCCTTTGTCATAATCAGGGCAAATAGCACTGGTGTCTGTTCCCAGCATGTACAATGTATTGGACTGAAGAGGAGCAACTGTTCTTGTCAGTATCCTAAGCAGAGTTGAAGTACATATGGCCCGTGTGTGTAGGAAGCACAGTTCTTTTGTTCTGAGCAAGCTCACTGTTTGGACCCCATAGGAAACACAGTAGAGTAGAAGAGTGCTTTTTTCTCAAAAGCAGACTGTGTTTTTTGTAGGGCGAGCTAGCGTTTGTTTCCCAGTCTTAAATGGAGTTGATTCACATGCAGTTTCTGGTCCTACGAGCAAGAGTTGTTTTCTGGTAAGAAGAGTCACTATTGCGCTCCCATTGTCATACACAGGGCAAATAGCACTGGCGTCTGTTCCCAGCATGTACACTGTATTGGACTGAAGAGCAGCTACTGTTCTTGTCAGTTTCCTAAGCAGAGTTGAACTAGATATGGCTCATGTGTGTAGGAAGCACAGTTCTTTTGTTCTGAGCAAGCTCACTGTTCTGGCGCTATAGAAAACACAATAGAGTAGAAGACTGCTCTTTTCTCAAAAGCAGAGTGTTTTTCTTGTAAGGCGAGCTAACTTTTGTTTCACAGTCCTTAATGGAGTTGAATCACATGCAGTTTCTGGTCCTACAAGCAAGAGTTGTTTTCTGCTAAGAAGAGTCACTACTGCGCTCCCATTGTCATACACAGGGCAAATAGCACTCGCGTCTGTTCCCAGCATGTACAGTGTATTGGACTGAAGAGGTTCTACTGTTCTTGTCAGTTTCCTAACCTGAGTTGAACGAGATATGGCCCGTGTGTGTAGGAAGCACAGTTCATTTGTTCTGAGCAAGCTCACTGTTCTGGCCCTATAGGAAACACAATAGAGTAGAAGAGTGCTCTTTTCTCAAAAGCATAGTGAGTTTCTTGTAAGGCGAGCTAGCGTTTGTTTTCCAGTCCTAAATGGAGATGAATCACATGCAGTTTCTGGTCCTATGAGCAAGAGTTGTTTTCTGGTAAGAAGAGTCACTATTGCGCTCCCCATTGCCATACACAGTGCAAGTAGAACTGGCGTCTGTTCCCAGCATGTACAGTGTATTGGACTGACGAGGATCTACTGTTCCTGTCAGTTTACTAAGCAAAATTGAACTAGATATGGCCGTGTTTGCAGAAAGCACAGTTCTTTTGTTCTGAGCAAGCTCACTGTTCGGATCCCATAGGAAACACAGTAGATTGGAAGAGTGCTCTTTTCTCAAAAGCAGAGTGTCTTTCTTGTACGGCGAGCTAGCGTTTGTTTCGAAGTCCTAAATAGAGTTGAATCACATGCACTTTCTGGTCCTACGAGTAAGAGGTGTTTTCTGGTAAGAAGGGTCACTACTGCACTCCCGTTGTCATACACAGGGCAAATAGCACTGGCGTCTGTTCCCAGCATGTACAGTGTATTGGAGTGACGAGGTTCTACTGTTCCTGTCACTTTCCTAAGCAAAATTGAACTAGATATGGCCATGTGTGTAGGAAGCACAGTTCTTTTGTTCTGAGCAAGCTCACTGTTCGGATCCCATAGGAAAAATAGGAGAGTAGAACAGTGCTCTTTTCTCAAAACAGAGTGTTTTTCTTGTAAGGCGAGCTTGCTTTTCTTTAACAGTCCTAAATGGAGTTGAATCACATGCAGTTTCTGGTCCTACGAGCAAGAGTTGTTTACTGGTAAGAAGAGTCACTATTGCGCTCCCATTGCCATACATAGTGAAAGTAGCACTCACGTCTGTTCCCAGCAAGTACAGTGTATTGGACTGAAGATGAGCTACTATTCTGGTCAGTTTCCTAAGCAGAGTTGAACTAGATATGGCCCGTGAGTGTTGGAAGCAAAGTTCTTTTGTTCTGAGCAAGCTCACTGTTCTGACTCTATAGGAAACACAGTAGTGTAGAAGAGTGCTCTTTTCTCAAAAGCAGAGTGAGTTTTTTATAAGGCGAGCTAGCGTTTGTTTCTCAGTCCTAAATGGAGTTGAATCAAATGCAGTTTCTGGTCCTATAAGCAAGAGTTGTTTTCTGGTAAGAAGAGTCACTATTGCGCTCCCATTGTCATACACAGGGCAAAAAGCACTGCCGTCTGTTCCCTGCATGTACAGTGTACTGGAATGACGCGGATCTACTGTTCTTGTCAGTTTCATAGGCAAAATTGAACTAGATATGGCCGTGTGTGTAGAAAGCACAGTTCTTTTGTTCTGAGCAAGCACACTGTTCTGGCCCTGAAGGAAACACAGTAGAGTACAAGAGTGCTCTTAACTCAAAAGCATAGTGTGTTTCTTGTAAGGCGAGCTAGCGTTTGTTTCCCAGTCCTAAATGGAGTTGAATGCCATGCAGTTTCTGGTCCTACGAGCAAGAGTTGTTTTGTGCTAAGAAGAGTCACTATTGTGCTCCCATTGCCATACACAGTGCAAATAGCACTCGCGTCTGTTCGCAGCAAGTACAGTGTATTGGACTGAAGAGGAGCTACTGTTCTTGTCAGTTTTCTAAGCAGAGTTGAAGTAGATATGGCCCGTGTGTGTAGGAAGCACAGTTCTTTTGTCCTGAGGAAGCTCACTGTTCAGACACCAAAGGAAAAACAGTAGAGTAGAAGAGTGCTCTTTTCTCAAGAGCAGAGTCTTTTTCTTGTAAGGCGAGCTAGCGTTTGTTTCCCAGTCCTAAATGGAGTTGAATCACATGCAGTTTCTTGTACTACGAGCAAGAGTTGTTTTCTGGTAAGAAGAGTCACTATTGCGCTCCCTTTGTCATAATCAGGGCAAATAGCACTGGCGTCTGTTCCCAGCATGTACAATGTATTGGACTGAAGAGGAGCAACTGTTCTTGTCAGTATCCTAAGCAGAGTTGAAGTACATATGGCCCGTGTGTGTAGGAAGCACAGTTCTTTTGTTCTGAGCAAGCTCACTGTTTGGACCCCATAGGAAACACAGTAGAGTAGAAGAGTGCTTTTTTCTCAAAAGCAGACTGTGTTTTTTGTAGGGCGAGCTAGCGTTTGTTTCCCAGTCTTAAATGGAGTTGATTCACATGCAGTTTCTGGTCCTACGAGCAAGAGTTGTTTTCTGGTAAGAAGAGTCACTATTGCGCTCCCATTGTCATACACAGGGCAAATAGCACTGGCGTCTGTTCCCAGCATGTACACTGTATTGGACTGAAGAGCAGCTACTGTTCTTGTCAGTTTCCTAAGCAGAGTTGAACTAGATATGGCTCATGTGTGTAGGAAGCACAGTTCTTTTGTTCTGAGCAAGCTCACTGTTCTGGCGCTATAGAAAACACAGTAGAGTAGAAGACTGCTCTTTTCTCAAAAGCAGAGTGTTTTTCTTGTAAGGCGAGCTAACTTTTGTTTCACAGTCCTTAATGGAGTTGAATCACATGCAGTTTCTGGTCCTACAAGCAAGAGTTGTTTTCTGCTAAGAAGAGTCACTACTGCGCTCCCATTGTCATACACAGGGCAAATAGCACTCGCGTCTGTTCCCAGCATGTACAGTGTATTGGACTGAAGAGGTTCTACTGTTCTTGTCAGTTTCCTAACCTGAGTTGAACGAGATATGGCCCGTGTGTGTAGGAAGCACAGTTCTTTTGTTCTGAGCAAGCTCACTGTTCTGGCCCTATAGGAAACACAATAGAGTAGTAGAGTGCTCTTTTCTCAAAAGCAGAGTGTGTTTATTGTAAGGCGAGCTAGTGTTTGTTTCCCAGTCCTAAATGGAGTTGAGTCACATGCAGTTTTTGGTACTACGAGCAAGAGTTGTTTTCTGGTAAGGAAAGTCACTATTGCGCTCCCTTTGCCATACACAGTACAAATAGCACTCGCCTCTGTTCCCAGCAATTACAGTGTATTGGACTGAAGAGGACCTACTGTTCTTGTCAGTTTCCTAAGCAGAGTTGAACTAGATATGTCCCGTGTTTGTACGATGCACAGTTCTTTTGTTCTGAGCAAGCCCACTGTTCGGAACCCATAGGAAACACAGTAGAGTAGAAGAGTGCTCTTTTCTCA
This sequence comes from Peromyscus eremicus, assembly GCF_949786415.1. Lineage (NCBI taxonomy): Eukaryota > Metazoa > Chordata > Mammalia > Rodentia > Cricetidae > Peromyscus > Peromyscus eremicus. The sequence continues at coordinate 42,682 of NW_026734732.1, forward strand.
AAAGCAGAGTGTGTTTCTTGTAAGGCGAGCTAGCGTTTGTTTCCCAGTCCTAAATGGAGTTATCACATGCAGTTTCTGGTCCTACGAGCAAGAGTTGTTTTCTGGTAAGAAGAGTCACTTTTGGGCTCCCATTTCCATACACAGGGCAAATAGCACTGGCGTCTGTTCCCAGCATGTACAGTGTATTGGACTGAAGAGGATCTACTCTTCTTGTCAGTTTTCTAAGCAGACTTGAACTAGATATGGCCCGTGTGTGAAGGAAGCACAGTTCTTTTGTTCTGAGCAAGCACACTGTTCTCGCCCTGTAGGAAACACAGTAGAGTACAAGAGGGCTCTTAAGTCAAAAGCAGCGTGTGTTTCTTGTAAGGCGAGCTAGCGTTTGTTTCCCAGTCCTAAATGGAGTTGAATCCCATGCAGTTTCTGGTCCTATGAGCAAGAGTTGTTTTCTGCTAAGAAGAGTCACTATTGTGCTCCCATTGCCATACACAGTGCAAATAGCACTCGCCTCTGTTCCCAGCAGTACAGTGTATTGGACTGAAGAGGAGCTACTGTTCTTTTCAGTTTTCTAAGCAGAGTTTAACTAGATATGGCCCGCGTGTGTAGGAATCACAGTTCTTTTGTCCTGAGGAAGCTCACTGTTCCGACACCAAATGAAAAACAGTAGAGAAGAGTGCTCTTTTCTCAAAAGCAGAGTCTTTTTCTTGTAAGGCGAGCTAGCGTTTGTTTCCCAGTCCTAAATGGAGTTGAATCACATGCAGTTTCTGGTACTACCAGCAAGAGTTGTTTTCTGGTAAGAAGAGTCAATATTGCACTCCCATTGTCATACTCAGGGCAAATAGCACTGGCGTCTGTTCCCAGCATGTACAATGTATTGGACTGAAGTCGAGCAACTATTCTTGTCAGTTTCCTAAGCAGAGTTGAAGTACACATGGCCCGTGTGTGTAGGAAGCACAGTTCTTTTGTTCGGAGCAAGCTCACTGTTCTGGCCCTATAGGAAACACAGTAGAGTAGAAGAGTGCTCTTTTCTCAAAAGCAGAGTGTGTTTCTTTTAAGGCAAGCTATTGTTTGTTTCCCAGTCAGAAATGGAGTTGAATCCCATGCAGTTTCTGGTCCTAGGAGCAAGAGTTTTTTTCTGATAAGAAGAGTCACTGTTGTGCTCCCATTGTCATACACAGGGCAAATAGCACTGGCGTTTGTTCCCAGCATGTACAGTGTATTGGACTGATGAGGATCTACTGATATTGTCAGTTTCCTAAGCACTACTGAACTAGATATGGCCGTGTGTGTAGGAAGCACAGTTCTTTTGTTCTGAGCAAGCTCACTGTTCTGGCCCTATAGGAAACACAGTAGAGTAGAAGAGTGCTCTTTTCTCAAAAGCCAGAGTGTGTTTCTTGTAAGGCGAGCTAGTGTTTGTTTCCCAGTCCTAAATGGAGTTTAGTCACATGCAGTTTTTGGTACTATGAGCAAGAGTTGTTTTCTGGTAAGGAAAGTCACTATTGCCCTCCCATTGCCATATACAGTGCAAATAGCACTCGCCTCTGTTCCCAGCAAGTACAGTGTATTGGACTGAAGAGGAACTACTGTTCTTGTCAGTATCCTAAGCAGAGTTGAACTAGATATGGCCCGTGTTTTTCTGATGCACATTCTTTTGTTCTGAGCAAGCTCACTGTTGGGAACCCATAGGAAACACAGTAGAGTAGAAGAGTGCTCTTTTCTGAAAAGCAGAGTGTGGTTCTTGTAAGGCGAGCTAGCGTTGGTTTCCCAGTCCTAAATGGAGTTGAGTCACATACAGTTTCTGTTCATATGAGCAAGAGTTGTTTTCTGATAAGAAGAGTCACTGTTGTGCTCCCATTGTCAAACACAGTACAAATAGCACTCCCATCTGTTCCCAGCATTTACAGTGTATTGGACTGAAGAGGAGCAACTGTTCTTGTGAGTTTCCTAAGCAGTGTTGGACTAGATATGGCCCGTGTGTGTAGGAAGCACAGTTCTTTTGTTCTGAGCAAGCTCACTGTTCTGGCGCTATATAAAACACAGTAGAATAGAAGATTGCTCTTTTCTCAAAAGCAGAGTGTGTTTCTTGTAAGGAGAACGAGCGTTTGTTTCCCAGTCCAAAATGGAGTTGAATCACATGCAGTTTCTGGTCCTACGAGCAAGAGTTGTTTTCTGTTAAGAAGAGTCACTATTGTGCTCCCATTGCCATACACAGTGCAAGTAGCACTGGCGTCTGTTCCCAGCAAGTACAGTGTATTGGACTGAAGAGGAGCTACCGTTCTTGTCACTTTCCTAAGCATAGTTGAACTAGATATGGCCCGTGTGTGTAGGAAGCACAGTTCTTTTGTTCTGAGCAAGTTCACTGTTCTGGCGCTATAGAAAACACAGTAGAGTAGAAGAGTGCTCTTTTCTCAAAAGCAGAGTGTGTTTCTTGTAAGGCGAGCTAGCGTTTGTTTCCCAGTCCTAAATGGAGTTGAATCACATGCAGTTTTTTTTTCTACGAGGAAGAGTTGTTTTCAGGTAAGAAGATTCACTATTGCGCTCCCATTGCCATACACAGTGCAAGTACCACTGGCGTCTGTTCCCAGCATGTACAGTGTATTGGACTGACGAGGATCTACTGTTCCTGTCAGTTTACTAAGCAAAATTGAACTAGATATGGCCGTGTGTGTAGAAAGCACAGTTCGTTCGTTCTGAGCAAGCTCACTGTTCGGATCCCATAGGAAACACAGTAGATTAGAAGAGTGCTCTTTTCTCAAAAGCAGAGTGTGTTTCTTGTAAGGCGAGCTAGCGTTTGTTTCGGAGTCTTAAATGGAGTTGAATCACATGCAGTTTCTGTTCCTACGAGTAAGAGGTGTTTTCTGGTAAGAAGAGTCACTACTGCACTCCCGTTGTCATACACAGGGCAAATAGCACTGGCGTCTGTTCCCAGCATGTACAGTGTATTGGACTGACGAGGTTCTACTGTTCCTGTCACTTTCCTAAGCAAAATTGAACTAGATATGGCCATGTGTGTAGGAAGCACAGTTCTTTTGTTCTGAGCAAGCTCACTGTTCGGATCCAGTTGGAAAAATAGGAGAGTAGAACAGTGCTCTTTCCTCAAAAGCAGAGTGTTTTTCTTGTAAGGTGAGCTTGCTTTTGTTTAAAAGTCCTAAATGGAGTTGAATCACATGCAGTTTCTGGTCCTACGAGCAATAGTTGTTTTCTCGTAAGAAGAGTCACTATTGTGCTCCCATTGTCATACACAGGGCAAATAGCACTGGCGTCTGTTCCCAGTAAGTACAGTGTATTGGACTGAAGAGGAGCTACTCTTCTGGTCAGTTTCCTAAGCAGAGGTGAACTAGATATGGCCCGTGTGTGTAGGAAGCACAGTTCTTTTGTTCTGAGCAAGCTCACTGTTCTGGCCCTATAGGAAACACAGTAGAGTAGAAGAGTGCTCTTTTCTCAAAAGCAGATTGTGTTTATTGTAAGGCGAGCTAGCGTTTGTTTCCCAGTCCTAAATGGAGTCGAGTCACATGCAGTTTTTGGTCCTACGAGCAAGAGTAGTTTTCTGATAAGAAGAGTCACTATTGTGCTCCCATTGTCATACACAGGGTAAATAGCACTGGCGTCTGTTCCGAGCATGTACATTGTATTGGACTGAAGAGGATCTACTGTTCTTGTCAGGTTCCTAAGCAGAGTTGTACTAGATATGGCCCGTGTGTGTAGGAATCGCAGTTCTTTTGTTCTGAACAAGCTCATTGTTCTGACTCTATAGCAAACACAGTAGAGTAGAAGAGTGCTCTTTTCTCAAAATCAGAGTGTGTTTTTTGTAAGGCGGGCTAGTGTTTGTTTCCCAGTCCTAAATGAAGTTGAATCAAATGGAGTTTCTGTTCCTATAAGCAAGAGTTGTTTTCTCTAAGAAGAGTCAGTATTGCGCTCCCATTGTCATACATAGGGCAAATAGCACTGGCGTCTGTTCCCAGCATGTACAGTGTATTGGACTGACGCGGATCTACTGTTCTTGTCAGTTTCCTAGGCAATATTGAACTAGATATGGCCGTGTGTGTAGAAAGCACAGTTCTTTTGTTCTGAGCAAGCTCACTGTTCGGATCCCATTGGAAACACAATTTAGAAGAGTGCTCTTTTCTCAAAAGCAGAGTGTGTTTCTTGTAAGGCTTGCTAGCGTTTGTTTCCGAGTCCTAAATGGAGTTGAATCACATGCAGTTTCTCGTCCTAGGAGCAAGAGTTGTTTTCTTGTAAGAAGAGTCACTACTGCGCTCCCGTGGTCATACACAGGGCAAATAGCACTGGCGTCTGTTCCCAGCATGTACAGTGTATTGGACTGAGGACGTTCTACTGTTCGGGTCAGTTTCCTAAGCAGAGTTGAACTAGATATGGCCCGTGAATGTAGGAAGCACAGTTCTTTTGTTCTGAGCAAGCACACAGTTCTGGCACTGTAGGAAACACAGTAGAGTACTAGAGTGCTCTTTTCTCAAAAGCACTGTGTGTTTCTTGTAAGGCGAGCTAGCGTTTGTTTTCTAGTCCTAAATGGAGTTGAATCCCATGCATTTTCTAGTCCTACGAGCAAGAGTTGTTTTCTGCTAAGAAGAGTCACTATTGTGCTCCCATTGCCATACACAGTGCAAGTAGCACTGGCGTCTGTTCCCAGCAAGTACAGTGTATTGGACTGAAGAGCAGCTACTGTTCTTGTCAGTTTTCTAAGCAGAGTTGAACTAGATATGGCCTGTGTGTGTAGGAAGCACAGTTCTTTTGTCCTGAGAAAGCTCACTGTTCGGACCAAAGGAAAAACAGTAGAGTAGAAGAGTGCTGTTTTCTCAAAAGCAGAGTGTGTTTCTAGTAAGGCGAGCTAGCGTTTGTTTCCAAGTCAGAAATGGAGTTGAATCACATGCAGTTTCTGGTCCTACGAGCAAGAGTTGTTTTCTGGTAAGAAGAGTCACTATTGCGCGGCCATTGCCATACACAGTGCAAATAGCACACCCGTCTGTTCCCAGGAAGTACAGTGTATTGGACTGAAGAGGAGCTACACTTCTTGTCAGTTTCCTTAGCAGAGTTGAACTAGATATGGCCGTGTGTGTGTGAAGCAGAGTTCTTTTGTTCTGAGCAAGCTCACTGTTTGGACCCCGTAGGAAACACAGTAGAGTAGAAGAGTGCTCTTTTCTCAAAAGCAGAGTGTGTTTCCTGTAAGGCGAGCTAGCGTTTGTTTCCCAGTACTAAATGGAGTTGAATCCCATGCAGTTTCTGGTCCTACGAGCAAGAATTGTTTTCTGGTAAGAAGAGTCACTATTGCGCTCCCATTGCCATACATAGTGCAAGTAGCACTCACGTCTGTTCCCAGCAAGTACAGTGTATTGGACTGAAGAGGAGCTACTGTTCTTGTCAGTTTCCAAAGCAGAGTTGAACTAGATATGGCCCGTGTGTGTAGAAAGCACAGTTCTTTTGTTCTGAGCAAGCTCACTGTTCGGAACCCATAGGAAACACAGTAGAGTAGAAGAGTGCTCTTTTCTCAAAAGCAGAGTGTGTTTCTTGTAAGGCGTACTAGGGTTTGTTTCCCAGTCCTAAATGGAATTGAGTCACATACAGTTTCTGTTTCTATGAGCAAGAGTTGTTTTCTGATAAGAAGAGTCACTGTTGTTCTCCCATTGTCATACACAGTGCAAATAGCACTCGCGTCTGTTCCCAGCATTTACAGTGTATTGGACTGAAGAGGATCTACAGTTCTTGTCAGTTTCCTAAGCAGAGTTGAACTAGATATGGCCCGTGTGTGTAGGAAGCACAGTTCTTTTGTTCGGAGCAAGCTCACTGTTCTGGCCCTATAGGAAACACAGTAGAGTAGAAGAGTGCTTTTTTCTCAAAAGCAGAGTGTGTTTCTTGTAAGGGGAGCTATTGTTTGTTTTCCAGTCAGAAATGGAGTTGAATCCCATGCAGTTTCTGGTCCTATGAGCAAGAGTAGTTTTCTGATAAGAAGAGTCACTATTGTGCTCCCATTGTCATACACAGGGCAAATACCACTGGCGTCTCTTCCGAGCATGTACATTGTATTGGACTGAAGAGGATCTACTGTTCTTGTCAGTTTCCTAAGCAGAGTTGAACTAGATATGGCCCGTGTGTGTAGGAAGCACAGTTCTTTTGTTCTGAGCAAGCTCACTGTTCTGAATCTATAGCCAACACAGTAGAGTAGAAGAGTGCTCTTTTCTCAAAAGCAGAGTGTGTTTTTTGCAAGATGAGCTAGCGTTTGTTTCCCAGTCCTAAATGGAGTTGAATCAAATGGAGTTTCTGGTCCTAAAAGCAAGAGTTGTTTTCTGGTAAGAAGAGTCACTATTGCGCTCCTATTGTCATACACTGGGCAAATAGCACTGGCGTCTGTTGCCAGCATGTACAGTGTATTGGACTGAAGAGGATCTACTGTGCTTGTCAGTTTTCTAAGCAGAGTTGAAAATAATATGGCCCGTGTCTGTAGGAAGCACAGTTCTTTTGTCTTGAGCAAGATCAGTGTTCGGACACCAAAGGAAAAACAGTAGAGTAGAAGAGTGCTGTTTTCTCAAAAGCAGAGTGTGTTTCTTGGAAGGCGAGCTAGCGTTTGTTTTCCAGTCCTAAATGGAGTTGAATCACATGCAGTTTCTCGTCCTAAGAGCAAGAGTTGTTTTCTGGAAAGAAGAGTCACTATTGTGCTTCCATTGTCATATCCAGGGCAAATAGCACTGGCGTCTGTTCCCAACATGTACAGTGTACTGGACTGAAGAGGATCTACTTTTATTTTCAGTAACCTAGCAGAATTCAACTAGATATAGTCCGTGTGTGTAGGAAGAACAGTTCTTTGTTCTGAGCAAGCTCACTGTTCTGGCGCTATAGAAAACACAGTAGAGTAGAAGAGTGCTCTTTTCTCAAAAGCAGAGTGTGTTTCTTGTAAGGCGAGCTAGTGTTTGTTTCCGAGTCCTAAATTGAGTTGAATCACATGCAGTTTCTGGTCATACGAGCAAGTGGTGTTTTCTGGTAAGAATAGTCACTACTGGGCTCCCATTGCCATACACAGGGCAAATAGCACTGGCGTCTGTTACCAGCTTGTACAGTGTATTGGACTGACGAGGATCTACTCTTCCTGTCAGTTTACTAAGCAAAATTGAACTAGATATGGCCGTGTGTGTAGGAAGCACAGTTCTTTTGTTCTGAGCAAGCTCACTGTTCGGATCCCATAGGAAACACAGTAGAGTAGAACAGTGCTCTTTTCTCAAAAGCAGAGTGTTTTTCTTGTAAGGCGAGCTAGCTTTTGTTTCCCAGTCCTAAATGGAGTTGAATCACATGCAGTTTCTGGTCCTACGAGCAAGAGTTGTTTTCTGGTAAAAAGAGTCACTATTGCACTCCCATTGTCATACACAGGGCAAATAGCACTGGCGTCTGTTCCGAACATGTACATTGTATTGGACTGAAGACGATCTACTGTTCTTGTCAGTTTCCTAAGCAGAGTTGAACTAGATATGGCCAGTGTGTTTAGGAAGCACAGTTCTTTTGTCCTGAGCAAGCTCACTGTTCTGACTCTATAGGAAACACAGTAGAGTAGAAGAGTGCTCTTTTCTCAAAAGCAGAGTGTGTTTCTTGTAAGGCGAGCTAGCGTTTGTTTCCGAGTCCTAAATGGAGTTGAATCACATGCAGTTTCTGGTCCTAAGAGCAAGAGGTGTTTTCTGGTAAGAAGAGTCACTACTGCGCTCCCGTTGTCATACACAGGGCAAATAGCACGGGTGTCTGTTCGCAGCATGTGCAGTGTATTGGACTGACGAGGTTCTACTGTTCCTGTCAATTTCCTAAGCAAAATTGAACTAGATATGGCCGTGTGTGTAGGAACCACAGTTCTTTTGTTCTGAGCAAGCTCACTGTTCGGATCCCATAGGAAACATAGTAGAGTAGAAGAGTGCTCTTTTCTCAAAAGCAGAGTGTTTTTCTTGTAAGGCGATCTAGCTTTTGTTTCACAGTCCTAAATGGAGTTGAATCACATGCAGTTTTTGGTCCTATGAGCAGGAATTGTTTTCTGGTAAGAAGAGTCAATACTGCACTCCCATTGTCATACACAGGGCAAATAGCACTAGCGTCTGTTCCCAGCAAGTACAGTGTATTGGACTAAAGAGAAGCTACTGTTCTTGTCAGTTTTTAAGCAGAGTTGAACTAGATATGGCCCCTGCGTGTAGGAAGCACAGTTCTTTTGTTCTGAGCAAGCTCACTGTTCTGGCCCTGTAGGAAACACGGTAGAGTAGAAGAGTGCTCTTTTCTCAAAAGCAGAGTGTGTTTCTTGTAAGGCGAGCTAGCGTTTGTTTCCCAGTCCTAAATGGAGTTGAATCACATACAGTTTTTGGTCCTACGAGCAAGAGTTGTTTTCTGGTAAGAAGAGTCACTATTGTGCTACCATTGTCATACTCAGGGCACATAGCAATGGCGTCTGTTCCCAGCAAGTACAGTGTATTGGACCAAAGAGTAGCTACTGTTCTTGTCAGTTTCCTAAGCAGAATTGAACTAGATATGGCCCATGTGTGTAGGAAGCACAGTTCTTTTGTTGTCAGCAAGCTCACCGTTCTGGCCTTATGGAAAAGCAATAGAGTTGAATAATGCTCTTTTCTCAAAAGCAGAGTGTGTTTCTTGTAAGGCGAGCTAGCGTTTGTTTCCTTGTCCTAAATGGAGTTGAATCACATGCAGTTTTTTGTACTACGAGCAAGAGTTGTTTTCTGGTAAGGAAAGTCACTATTGCGCTCCCATTGCCGTACACAGTGCAAAAGCACTCGCCTCTGTTCCCAGCAAGTAAAGTGTATTGGACTGAAGAGGAGCTACTGTTCTTGTCAGTTTCCTAAGTAGAGTTGAAATAGATATGGCCTGTGTTTGTATGATGCACAGTTCTTTGGTTCTGAGCAAGCTCACTGTTCTGGCCCTATAGGAAACACAGTAGAGTTGAAGAGAGATCTTTTCTGAAAAGCAGAGTGTGTTTGTTGTAACGCGAGCTAGGGTTTGTTTTCCGGTCCAAAATGGAGTTGAGTCACATGCAGTTTCTGTTCCTACGAGCAAGAGTTGTTTTCTGGTAAGAAGAGTCACTGTTGCGCTCCCATTGTCATACACAGTGCAAATAGCACTCGCGTCTGTTCGCAGCATTTACAGTGTGTTGGACTGAAGAGGATCTACTGTTGTTGTCAGTTTCCTAAGCAGAATTGAACTAGATATGGCATTGTGTGTAGGAAGCACAGTTCTTTTGTTCTGAGCAAGCTAACTTTTCTGGCACAAATGGAAACACAGTAGAGTAGAAGAGTGCTCTTTTTTCAAAAGCAGAGTGTGTTTCTTGTAAGACGAGCTAGCGTTTGTTTCCCAGTCCTAAATGGAGTTGAATCACATGCATTTTTGGTCCTACAAGCAAGAGTTGTTTTCTGGTAAGGAAAGTCAATATTGTGCTCTCATTGCCATACACAGTGCAAATAGCACTCGCGTCTGTTCCCAGCTAGTACAGTGTATTGAATGGAAGAGGAGCTACTGTTCTTGTCAGTTTCCTAAGCAGAGTTGAAACAGACATGGCCCCTGTGTGTAGGAAGCACAGTTCTTTGGTCTGAGCAAGCTCACTTTTCTGGCGCTATAGAAAACACAGTAGAGTAGAAGAGTGTTCTTTTCTCAAAAGCAGAGTGTGTTTCATGTAAGGCGAGCTATCATTTGTTTCTCAGTCCTAAATGGAGTTGAATCACATGCAGTTTCTGGTCCTACGAGCAAGAGTTGTTTTCTGGTAAGAAGAGTCACTGTTGTGCTCCAATTGCCATACACAGTGCAAAAAGCACTCGCGTCTGTTCCCAGCAAATACAGTGTATTGGACTGAAGAGGAGCTAATGTTCTTGTCAGTTTCCTAAGCAGAGTTGAACTAGATATGGCCCGTGTGTGTAGGAAGCACAATTCTTTTGTTCTGAGCAAGATCACTGTTCTGGCCCTATAGAAAACACAGTAGTGTAGAAGAGTGCTCTTTTCTCAGAAGCAGAGTGTGTTTCTCGTAAGGCGAGCTAGCATTTGTTTCCCAGTCCTAAATGGAGTTGAGTCACATGCAGTTTCTGTTCCTACGAGCAAGAGTTGTTTTCTGGTAAGAAGAGTCACTGTTGCGCTCCCATTGTCATACACAGTGCAAATAGCACTCGCGTCTGTTCGCAGCATTTACAGTGTATTGGACTGAAGAGGATCTGCTGTTGTTGTCAGTTTCCTAAGCAGAATTGAACTAGATATGGCCTTGTGTGTAGGAAGCACAGTTCTTTTGTTCTGAGCAAGCTAAATATTCTGGCACAATTGGAAACACAGTAGAGTAGAAATGTGCTCTTTTCTCAAAAGCAGAGTGTGTTTCTTGTAAGACGAGCTAGCGTTTGTTTCCCAGTCCTAAATGGAGTTGAATCACATGCATTTTTGGTCCTACAAGCAAGAGTTTTTTTCTGGTAAGGAAAGTCAATATTGTGCTCTCATTGCCATACACAGTGCAAATAGAACTCGCGTCTGTTCCTAGCAAGTACAGTGTATTGGACTGAAGAGGAGCTACTGTTCTTGTCAGTTTCCTAAGCAGAGGTGAAATAGATATGGCCCGTGTGTGTAGGAAGCACAGTTCTTTGGGTCTGAGAAAGCTCACTGTTCGGACCCCATAGGAAAAACAGTAGAGTAGAAGAGTGCTCTTTTCTCAAAAGCAGAGTTTTTTTCTTCTAAGGCAAGCTAGCGTTTGTTTCCCAGTCCTAAATGGAGTTGAATCACATGCAGTTTCTGGTCCTACGAGCAAGAGTTGTTTTCTGGTAAGAAGAGTCACTATTGCGCTCCCATTGTCATACTGAGGGCAAATAGCAATGGCGTCTGTTCCCAGCATGTACAGAGTACTGGACTGAAGAGGATCTACTTTTATTTTCAGTTTCCTAGCAGAATTCAACTAGATATGGCCCGTGTGTGGAGGAAGCACAGTTCTTTTGTTCAGAGCAAGCTCACTGTTCTGGCCCTATAGGAAACACAGTAGAGTAGACGAGTGCTCTTTTCTCAAAAGCAGAGTGTGTTTCTTGTAAGGCGATCTAGCGTTCATTTCCCAGTTCTAAATGGAGTTGAATCACATGCAGTTTTTGGTCCTACGAGCAAGACTTGTTTTCTGGTAAGGAGAGTCACTATTGTGTTCCTATTGCCATACACAGTGCAAATAGCACTCGCGTCTATTCCCAGCAAGTACAGTGTATTGGACTGACGAGGATTTACTGTTCCTGTCAGTTTACTAAGCAAAATTGAACTAGATATGGCCGTGTGTGTAGGAAGCACAGTTCTTTTGTTCTGAGCAAGCTCACTGTTTGGATACCATAGGAAACACAGTAGAGTAGAACAGTGATCTTTTCTCAAAAGCAGAGTGTGTTTCTTGTAAGGCCAGCTAGCCTTTGTTTCCCAGTCCTAAGTGGAGTTGAATCACATGCAGTTTCTGGTCCTATTAGAAAGAGTTGTTTTCTGGTAAGGAAAGTCACTATTATGCTCCCATTTCATTACCCAGTGCAAATAGCAATCGCATGTATTCCCAGCAAGTACAGTGTATTGGACTGAAGAGGATCTACTGTTTTTGTCAGTTTCCTAAACAAAGTTGAACTAGAAATGGCCCGTGTGTGTAGGAAGCACAGTTCTTTTGTTCTGAGCATGCTCATTGTTCGGACCCCATAGGTAACACAGTAGAGTAGAAGAGTGCTCTTTTCTCAAAAGTAGAGTGTGTTTCTTGTAAGGCGAGCTAGTCTTTGTTTCCCAGTCCTAAATGGAGTTGAATCTCATGCAGTTTCTCGTCCTACGAGCAAGAGTTGTTTTCTGGTAAGGAAAGTCACTATTGCGCTCCCATTGCCGTACACAGTGCAAAAGCACTCGCCTCTGTTCCCAGCAAGTAAAGTGTATTGGACTGAAGAGGAGCTACTGTTCTTGTCAGTTTCCTAAGCAGAGTTGAAATAGATATGGCCCGTGTTTGTATGATGCACAGTTCTTTGGTTCTGAGCAAGCTCACTGTTCTGGCCCTATAGGAAACACAGTAGAGTTGAAGAGAGATCTTTTCTGAAAAGCAGAGTGTGTTTGTTGTAACGCGAGCTAGGGTTTTTTTTCCGGTCCTAAATGGAGTTGAGTCACATGCAGTTTCTGTTCCTAGGAGCAAGAGTTGTTTTCTGGTAAGAAGAGTCACTGTTGCGCTCCCATTGTCATACACAGTGCAAATAGCACTCGCGTCTGTTCCCAGCATTTACAGTGTGTTGGACTGAAGAAGATCTACTGTTGTTGTCAGTTTCCTAAGCAGAATTGAACTAGATATGGCATTGTGTGTAGGAAGCACAGTTCTTTTGTTCTGAGCAAGCTAACTTTTCTGGCACAAATGGAAACACAGTAGAGTAGAAGAGTGCTCTTTTTTCAAAAGCAGAGTGTGTTTCTTGTAAGACAAGCTAGCATTTGTTTCCCAGTCCTAAATGGAGTTGAATCACATGCATTTTTGGTCCTACAAGCAAGAGTTGTTTTCTGGTAAGGAAAGTCAATATTGTGCTCTCATTGCCATACACAGTGCAAATAGCACTCGCGTCTGTTCCCAGCTAGTACAGTGTATTAAACGGAAGAGGAGCTACTGTTCTTGTCAGTTTCCTAAGCAGAGTTGAACCAGACATGGCCCCTGTGTGTAGGAAGCACAGTTCTTTGGTCTGAGCAAGCTCACTTTTCTGGCGCTATAGAAAACACAGTAGAGTAGAAGAGTGCTCTTTTCTCAAAAGCAGAGTGTGTTTCATGTAAGGCGAGCTATCATTTGTTTCCCAGTCCTAAATGGAGTTGAATCACATGCAGTTTCTGGTCCTACGAGCAAGAGTTGTTTTCTGGTAAGAAGAGTCACTATTGTGCTCCAATTGCCATACACAGTGCAAAAAGCACTCGCGTCTGTTCCCAGCAAATACAGTGTATTGGACTGAAGAGGAGCTAATGTTCTTGTCAGTTTCCTAAGCAGAGTTGAACTAGATATGGCCCGTGTGTGTAGGAAGCACAATTCTTTTGTTCTGAGCAAGATCACTGTTCTGGCCCTATAGAAAACACAGTAGAGTAGAAGAGTGCTCTTTTCTCAGAAGCAGAGTGTGTTTCTTGTAAGGCGAGCTAGCATTTGTTTCCCAGTCCTAAATGGAGTTAAATCACATGCAGTTTTTTGTACTACGAGCAAGAGTTGTTTTCTGGTAAGGAAAGTCACTATTGTGCTCCCATTGCCATACACAGTGCAAATAGCACTCGCCTCTGTTCCCAGCAAGTACACTGTATTGGACTGAAGAGGAGCTAATGTTCTTGTCAGTTTTCTAAGCAGAGTTGAACTACATATGGCCCGTGTTTGTACGATGCACAGTTCTTTTGTTCTGAGCAAGGTCACTTTTCGGAACCCATAGGAAACACAGTAGAGTAGAAGAGTGCTCTTTTCTCAAAAGCAGAGTGTGTTTCTTGTAAGGCGAGCTAGGGTTTGTTTCCCAGTCCTAAATGGAGTTGAGTCACATGCAGTTTCTGTTCATACGAGCAAGAGTTGTTTTCTGGTAAGAAGAGTCACTGTTGCGCTCCCATTGTCATACACAGTGCAAATAGCACTCGCATCTGTTCGCAGCATTTACAGTGTATTGGACTGAAGAGGATCTGCTGTTGTTGTCAGTTTCCTAAGCAGAATTGAACTAGATATGGCCTTGTGTGTAGGAAGCACAGTTCTTTTGTTCTGAGCACGCTAAATGTTCTGGCACAATTGGAAACACAGTAGAGTAGAAATGTGCTCTTTTCTCAAAAGCAGAGTGTGTTTCTTTTAAGACGAGCTAGCGTTTGTTTCCCAGTCCTAAATGGAGTTGAATCACATGCATTTGTGGTCCTACAAGCAAGAGTTGTTTTCTGGTAAGGAAAGTCAATATTGTGCTCTCATTGCCATACACAGTGCAAATAGAACTCGCGTCTGTTCCTAGCAAGTACAGTGTATTGGACTGAAGAGGAGCTACAGTTCTTGTCAGTTTCCTAAGCAGAGGTGAAATAGATATGGCCCGTGTGTGTAGGAAGCACAGTTCTTTGGGTCTGAGAAAGCTCACTGTTCGGACCCCATAGGAAAAACAGTAGAGTAGAAGAGTGCTCTTTTCTCAAAAGCAGAGTTTTTTTCTTCTAAGGCAAGCTAGCGTTTGTTTCCCAGTCCTAAATGGAGTTGAATCACATGCAGTTTCTGGTCCTACGAGCAAGAGTTGTTTTCTGGTAAGAAGAGTCACTATTGCGCTCCCATTGTCATACTGAGGGCAAATAGCAATGGCGTCAGTTCCCAGCATGTACAGAGTACTGGACTGAAGAGGATCTACTTTTATTTTCAGTTTCCTAGCAGAATTCAACTAGATATGGCCCGTGTGTGTAGGAAGCACAGTTCTTTTGTTCAGAGCAAGCTCACTGTTCTGGCCCTATAGGAAACACAGTAGAGTAGACGAGTGCTCTTTTCTCAAAAGCAGAGTGTGTTTCTTGTAAGGCGATCTAGCGTTCATTTCCCAGTTCTAAATGGAGTTGAATCACATGCAGTTTTTGGTCCTACGAGCAAGACTTGTTTTCTGGTAAGGAGAGTCACTATTGTGTTCCTATTGCCATACACAGTGCAAATAGCACTCGCGGCTATTCCCAGCAAGTACAGTGTATTGGACTGACGAGGATTTACTGTTCCTGTCAGTTTACTAAGCAAAATTGAACTAGATATGGCCGTGTGTGTAGGAAGCACAGTTCTTTTGTTCTGAGCAAGCTCACTGTTTGGATACCATAGGAAACACAGTAGAGTAGAACAGTGATCTTTTCTCAAAAGCAGAGTGTGTTTCTTGTAAGGCCAGCTAGCCTTTGTTTCCCAGTCCTAAGTGGAGTTGAATCACATGCAGTTTCTGGTCCTATGAGAAAGAGTTGTTTTCTGGTAAGGAAAGTCACTATTATGCTCCCATTTCATTACCCAGTGCAAATAGCAATCGCGTGTATTCCCAGCAAGTACAGTGTATTGGACTGAAGAGGATCTACTGTTCTTGTCAGTTTCCTAAACAAAGTTGAACTAGAAATGGCCCGTGTGTGTAGGAAGCACAGTTCTTTTGTTCTGAGCATGCTCATTGTTCGGACCCCATAGGTAACACAGTAGAGTAGAAGAGTGCTCTTTTCTCAAAAGTAGAGTGTGTTTCTTGTAAGGCGAGCTTGTCTTTGTTTCCCAGTCCTAAATGGAGTTGAATCTCATGCAGTTTCTCGTCCTACGAGCAAGAGTTGTTTTCTGGTAAGGAAAGTCACTATTGCGCTCCCATTGCATTACCAGTGCAAATAGCACTCGCGTCTGTTCCCAGCAAGTACAGTGTATTGGACTGAAGAGGATCTACTGTTCTTGTCAGTTTCCAAAGAATTGAACTAGATATGGCCGTGTGTGTAGGAAGCACAGTTCTTTTGTTCTGAGCAAGCTCACTGTTCTGGCCCTATAGGAAACACAGTAGAGTAGAAGAGTGCTCTTTTCTCAAAAGCAGAGTGTGTTTCTTGTAAGGCGATCTAGCGTTTATTTCCCAGTTCTAAATGGAGTTGAATCATATGCATTTTTTGGTCATACGATGAAGAGTTGTTTTCTGGTAAGGATGGTCACTGTTGTGCTCCCATTGCCATACACAGTGCAAATAGCACTCGCGTTTGTTGCCAGCAAGTACAGTGTATTGGACTGAAGAGGAGCTACTGTTCTTGTCAGTTTCCTAAGCAGAGTTGAACTAGATGTGGCCCGTGTGTGTCGGAAGCATAGTTCTTTTGTTCTGAGCAAGCTCATTGTTCGGACCCCATAGGAAACACAGTAGAGTAGAAGAGTGCTCTTTTCTCAAAAGCAGAGTGTGTTTCTTGTAAGGCTAGCTAGAATTTGTTTCCCAGTCCTAAATGGAATTGAATCAAATGCAGTTTTTTTTCTACGAGGAAGAGTTGTTTTCTGGTAAGAAGAGTTACTATTGTGCTCCCATTACCATACACAGTGCAAATATCACTCGATTGTGTTCCCAGCAATTACAGTGAATTGGACTGAAGAGGAGCTACTGTTCTTGTCAGTTTCATAAGCAGAGTTGAAATAGATATGGCGTGTGTGTGTAGGAGGCACAGTTATTTTGTTCTGAGCAAGCTCACTGTTCTGGCCATATAGGAAACACAGTAGAGAATAAGAGTGCTCTTTTCTCAAAAGCAGAGTATGTTTCTTGTAAGGTGAGGTAGCGTTTGTTTCCCAGTCCTAAATGGAGTTGAATCACATGCAGTTTCTGGTCCTACGAGCAAGAGTTGTTTTCTGGTAAGAAGAGTCACTATTGTGCTCCCACTGCCATACACAGTGCAAATAGCACTAGCGTCATTTACCAGCAAGTACAGTGTATTAGACTGAAGAGGAGCTACTGTTCTTGTCAGTTTCCTAAGCAGAGTTGAAGTAGATATGGCCCGTGCTTGTAGGAAAAACAGTTCTTTTGTTCTGAGCAAGCTCACTGTTCGGACACCATAGGAAACACACTAGTGTAGAAGAGTGCTCTTTTCTCAAAAGCAGAGTGTGTTTCTTATAAGGCGAGCTAGCGTTTGTTTCCCAGTCCTAAATGGAGTTGAATCTCATGCAGTTTCTTGTCCTACGAGCAATAGTTATCTTCTGGTAAGGAAAATCACTATTGTGCTCCCATTGCCATACACAGCGCTAATAGCACTGGCGTCTGTTCCCAGCATGTACAGTGTACTGGACTGAAGAGGATCCACTTTTATTTTCAGTTTCCTAGCAGAATTCAACTAGATATGGCCCGTGTGTGTAGGAAACACAGTTCTTTTGTTCTGAGCAAGCTCACTGTTCTGGCCCTATAGGAAACACAGTAGAGTAGAAGAATGCTCTTTTCTCAAAAGCAGAGTGTGTTTCTTGTAAGGCAAATTAGCTTTTGTTTCCCAGTCCTAAATGGAGTTGAGTCACATGCAGTTTATGTTCCTAAGAGCAAGAGTTGTTTTCTGGTAAGAAGAGTCACTATTGCGCTCCCATTGTCATACACAGGGCAAATAGCACTGGCGTCGGTTCCCAGCATGTACAGTGTATTGGACTGAAGAGGATCTACTGTTCTTGTCAGTTTCCAAACAGAATTGAACTAGTTATGGCCGAGCTATTGTTCTTGTTGGTTTTTTAAGCAGAGTTGAACTAGATAAGGCCCGTGTGCATAGGAAGCAGAGTTCTTTTGTTCTGAGCAAGCTCTCTGTTCTGGCCCTATAGGATACACAGTAGAGTAGAAGAGTGCTCTTTTCTCAAAAGCAGAGTGTGTTTCTTGTATGGCGAGCTAGCGTTCATTTCCCAGTTCTTTAATGGAGTTGAATCACATGCAGTTTTTGGTCCTACGAGCAAGAGTTGTTTTCTGGTAAGAAGAGTCACTATTGGCTCCCATTGCCATACACAGTGCAAATAGCACTCGCGTCTGTTCCCAGCAAGTACAGTGTATTGGACTGAAGAGGTGCTGCTGTTCTTGTCAGTTTCCTAAGCAGAGTTGAAGTACATATGGACCGTGTGTGTAGGAAGCACAGTTCTTTTGTTCTGAGCAAGCTCACTGTTCAGACCCCATAGGAAACACCGTAGAGTAGAAGAGTGCTCTTTTCTCAAAAGCAGAGTGTGTTTCTTGTAAGGCGAGCTAGCGTTTGTTTCCCAGTCCTAAATGGAGTTGAATCTCATGCAGTTTCTGGTCCTATGATCAAGAGTTGTTTTCTCTAAGAAGAGTCAGTATTGCGCTCCCATTGTCATACATAGGGCAAATAGCACTGGCGTCTGTTCCCAGCATGTACAGTGTATTGGACTGACGCGGATCTACAGTTCTTGTCAGTTTCCTAGGCAAAATTGAACTAGATATGGCCGTGTGTGTAGAAAGCACAGTTCTTTTGTTCTGAGCAAGCTCACTGTTCGGATCCCATAGGAAACACAATTTAGAAGAGTGCTCTTTTCTCCAAAGCAGAGTGTGTTTCTTGTAAGGCTTGCTAGCGTTTGTTTCCGAGTCCTAAATGGAGTTGAATCACATGCAGTTTCTCGTCCTAGGAGCAAGAGTTGTTTTCTTGTAAGAAGAGTCACTACTGCGCTCCCATTGTCATACACAGGGCAAATAGCACTGGCGTCTGTTCCCAGCATGTACAGTGTATTGGACTGAGGACGTTCTACTGTTCGGGTCAGTTTCCTAAGCAAAATTGAACTAGATATGGCGGTGTGTTTAGGAAGCACAGTACTTTTGTTCTGAGCAAGCTCACTGTTCGGATCCCATAGGAAACATAGTAGAGTATAAGAGTGCTCTTTTCTCAAAAGCAGAGTGTTTTTCTTATAAGGCGAGCTAGCTTTTGTTTCACAGTCCTAAATGGAGTTGAATCACATGCAGTTTATGTCTCTACGAGCAGGAGTTGTTTTCTGGTAAGAAGAGTCACTACTGCGCTCCCATTGTCATACACAGAGAAAATAGCATTGGTGTCTGTTCCCAGCATGTACAGTGTATTGGACTGAAGAGGAGCTACTGTTCTTGTCAGTTTTCTAAGCAGATTTGAACTAGATATGGCCCATGTGTGTAGGAAGCACAGTTCTTTTGTACTCAGCAAGCTCACTGTTCTGGCCCTATAGGAAACACAGTAGAGTAGAAGAGTGCTCTTTTCTCAAAAGTAGAGTGTGTTTCTTGTAAGGCGAGCTATTGCTTGTTTCCCAGTCAGAAAGGGAGTTGAATCCCATGCAGTTTTTGGTCCTACGAGCAAGAGTTCTTTTCTGATAAGAAGAGTCACTATTGTGCTCCCATTGTCATACACAGGCAAATAGCACTGGCGTTTTTTCCCAGCATGTACAGTGTATTGGACTGACGAGGATCGACTGTTCTTGTCAGTTTCCTAAGCCAAATTGAAATAGATATGGCCCTGTGTGTAGAAAGCACTGTTCTTTTGTTCTGAGCAAGCTCACTGTTCGGATCCCATAGGAAACACAGGAGATTAGAAGAGTGCTCTTTTCTCCAAAGCAGAGTGTGTTTCTTGTAAGGCGAGCTAGCGTTTGTTTCCCAGTCCTAAATGGAGTTATCACATAAAGTTTCTGGTCCTAGGAGCAAGAGTTGTTTTCTGGTAAGAAGAGTCACTATTGCGCTCCCATTGCCATACACAGGGCAAATAGCATTGGCGTCTGTTCCCATCATGTACAGTGTACTGGACTGAAGAGGATCTACTGTTCTTGTCAGTTTCCTAAGCAGAGTTGAACTAGATATGGCCCGTGAATGTAGGAAGCACAGTTCTTTTGTTCTGAGCAAGCACACAGTTCTGGCACTGTAGGAAACACAGTAGAGTACAAGAGTGCTCTTTTCTCAAAAGCACTGTGTGTTTCTTGTAAGGCGAGCTAGCGTTTGTTTTCTAGTCCTAAATGGAGTTGAATCCCATGCAGTTTCTAGTCCTACGAGCAAGAGTTGTTTTCTGCTAAGAAGAGTCACTATTGTGCTCCCATTGCCATACACAGTGCAAATAGCACTCGCGTCTGTCCCCAGCAAGTACAGTGTATTGGACTGAAGAGCAGCTGCTGTTCTTGTCAGTTTCCTAAGCAGAGTTGAACTAGATATGGCCTGTGTGTGTAGGAAGCACAGTTCTTTTGTCCTGAGAAAGCTCACTGTTCGGACACCAAAGGAAAAACAGTAGAGTAGAAGAGTGCTGTTTTCTCAAAAGCAGAGTGTGTTTCTAGTAAGGCGAGCTAGCGTTTGTTTCCAAGTCAGAAATGGAGTTGAATCACATGCAGTTTCTGGTCCTACGAGCAAGATTTGTTTTCTGGTAAGAAGAGTCTCTATTGTGCGGCCATTGCCATACACAGTGCAAATAGCACTCCCGTCTGTTCCCAGCAAGTACAGTGTATTGGACTGAAGAGGAGCTACACTTCTTGTCAGTTTCCTTAGCAGAGTTGAACTAGATATGGCCGTGTGTGTATGAAGCAGAGTTCTTTTGTTCTGAGCAAGCTCACTGTTTGGACCCCATAGGAAACACAGTAGAGTAGAAGAGTGCTCTTTTCTCAAAAGCAGAGTGTGTTTCCTGTAAGGCGAGCTAGCGTTTGTTTCCCAGTACTAAATGGAGTTGAGTCTCATGCAGTTTCTGGTCCTACGAGGAAGAGTTGTTTTCTGGTAAGAAGAGTCACTATTGTGCTCCCATTTTCATACACAGAGCAAATAGCACTGGCGTCTGTTCCCAGCATGTACAGTGTATTGGACTGAAGAGGATCTACTGTTCTTGTCAGTTTCCTAAGGAGAATTGAACTAGATATTGCCGTTTGTGTAGGAAGCAGAGTTCTTTTGTTCTGAGCAAGCTCACTGTTCGGACCCCATAGGAAACACAGTAGAGTAGTAGAGTGCTCTTTTCTCAAAAGCAGAGTGTGTTTCTTGTAAGGTGAGCTAGCATTTGTTTCCCAGTCCTAAATGGAGTTGAATCACATGCAGTTTCTGGTCCTACGAGCAAGAATTGTTTTCTGGTAAGAAGAGTCACTATTGCGCTCCCATTTCCATACATAGTGCAAGTAGCACTCACGTCTGTTCCCAGCAAGTACAGTGTATTGGACTGAGGAGGAGCTACTGTTCTTGTCAGTTTCCTAAGCAGAGTTGAACTAGATATGTCCCGTGTGTGTAGGAAGCACAGTTCTTTTGTTCTGAGCAAGCTCACTGTTCGGACCCCATAGGAAACACAGTAGAGTAGAAGAGTGCTCTTTTCTCAAAAGCAGAGTGTGTTTCTTGTAAGGCGAGCTAGGGTATGTTTCCCAGTCCTAAATGGAGTTGAGTCACATACAGTTTCTGTTTCTACGAGCAAGAGTTGTTTTCTGATAAGAAGAGTCACTGTTGTTCTCCCATTGTCATACACAGTGCAAATAGCACTCGCGTCTGTTCCCAGCATTTACAGTGTATTGGACTGTAGAGGATCTACAGTTCTTGTCAGTTTCCTAAGCACAGTTGAACTAGATATGGCCCGTGTGTGTAGGTAGCACAGTTCTTTTGTTCGGAGCAAGCTCACTGTTCTGGCCCTATAGGAAACACAGTAGAGTAGAAGAGTGCTTTTTTCTCAAAAGCAGAGTGTGTTTCTTGTAAGGGGAGCTATTGTTTGTTTTCCAGTCAGAAATGGAGTTGAATCCCATGCAGTTTCTGGTCCTACGAGCAAGAGTAGTTTTCTGATAAGAAGAGTCACTATTGTGCTCCCATTGTCATACACAGGGCAAATAGCACTGGTGTCTGTTCCGAACATGTACATTGTATTGGACTGAAGAGGATCTACTGTTCTTGTCAGTTTCCTAAGTAGAGTTGAACTAGATATGGCCCGTGTGTGTAGGAAGCACAGTTCTTTTGTTCTGAGCAAGCTCACTGTTCTGACTCTATAGCCAACACAGTAGAGTAGAAGAGTGCTCTTTTCTCAAAAGCAGAGTGTGTTTTTTGCAAGATGAGCTAGCGTTTGTTTCCCAGTCCTAAATGGAGTTGAATCAAATGGAGTTTCTGGTCCTAAAAGCAAGAGTTGTTTTCTGGTAAGAAGAGTCACTATTGCGCTCCCATTGTCATACACAGGGCAAATAGCACTGGCGTCTGTTCCGAGCATGTACAGTGTATTGGACTGAAGAGGATCTACTGTGCTTGTCAGTTTTCTAAGCAGAGTTGAAAAAAATATGGCCCGTGTCTGTAGGAAGCACAGTTCTTTTGTCTTGAGCAAGATCAGTGTTCGGACACCAAAGGAAAAACAGTAGAGTAGAAGAGTGCGGTTTTCTCAAAAGCAGAGTGTGTTTCTTGGAAGGCAAGCTAGCGTTTGTTTTCCAGTCCTAAATGGAGTTGAATCACATGCAGTTTCTCGTCCTAAGAGCAAGAGTTGTTTTCTGGAAAGAAGAGTCACTATTGTGCTTCAATTGTCATATCCAGGGCAAATAGCACTGGCGTCTGTGACCACCATGTACAGTGTACTGGACTGAAGAGGATCTACTTTTATTTTCAGTTTCCTAGCAGAATTCAACTAGATATAGTCCGTGTGTGTAGGAAGAACAGTTCTTTGTTCTGAGCAAGCTCACTGTTCTGGCGCTATAGAAAACACAGTAGAGTAGAAGAGTGCTCTTTTCTCAAAGCAGAGTGTGTTTCTTGTTAGGCGAGCTAGCGTTTGCTTCCGAGTCCTAAATTGAGTTGAATCACATGCAGTTTCTGGTCCTACGAGCAAGTGGTGTTTTCTTGTAAGAAGAGTCACTACTGGGCTCCCATTGCCATACACAGGGCAAATAGCACTGGCGTCTGTTACCAGCTTGTACAGTGTATTGGACTGAAGAGGATCTACTCTTCCTGTCAGTTTACTAAGCAAAATTGAACTAGATATGGCCGTGTGTGTAGGAAGCACAGTTCTTTTGTTCTCAGCAAGCTCAATGTTCGGATCCCATAGGAAACACAGTAGAGTAGAACAGTGCTCTTTTCTCAAAAGCAGAGTGTTTTTCTTGTAAGGCGAGCTAGCTTTTGTTTCCCAGTCCTAAATGGAGTTGAGTCACATGCAGTTTCTGTTCCTACGAGCAAGAATGTTTTCTGGAAAGAAGAGTCACTGTTGCGCTCCCATTGTCATACATAGTGCAAATAGCACTCGCGTCTGTTTCCAGCATTTACAGTGTATTGGACTGAAGAGGATCTACTGTTCTTGTCAATTTCCTAAGCAGACTTGAACTAGATATGGCCCGTGTGTGTAGGAAGCACAGTTCTTTTGTTCTGAGCAAGCTCACTGTTCGGACCCCTTAGGAAACAGTAGAGTAGAAGAGTGCTCTTTTCCCAAAAGCAGACTGTGTTTCTTGTAAGGAGAGCTAGCGTTTGTTTCCCAGTCCTAAATGTGGTTGAATCACATGCAGTTTCTGGTCCTACGAGGAAGAGTTGTTTTCTGGTAAGAATAGTCACTATTGCGCTCCCATTGCCATACACAGGGTAAATAGCACTTGCGTCTGTTCCCAGCAAGTACAGTGTACTGGACTGAAGAGGAGCTACTGTTCTTGTCAGTTTCCTAAGCAGAATTGAACTAGATATGCCCCATGTGTGTAGGATGCACAGTTCTTTTGTTCTGAGCAAGCTCCCTGTTCGGACCCCATAAGAAACACAGTAGAGACGAAGAGTGCTCTTTTCTCAAAAGCAGAGTGTGTTTCTTGTAAGGCGAGCTAGCGTTTGTTTCCCAGTCCTAAATGGAGTTGAATCACATGAAGTTTCTGGTCCTACGAGCAAGACTTGTTTCCTGGTAAGAAGAGTCACTATTGTGCTCCCATTGCCATACACAGTGCAAATAGCACTCGCGTCTGTTCCCAGCAAGTACAGTGTATTGGACTGAAGAGGAGCTACTGTTCTTGTCAGTTTCCTAAGCAGATTTGAACTAGATATGGTCAGTGTGTGTAGGAAGCACAGTTCTTTTGTTCTGAGCAAGCTCACTTTTCTGGCCATATAGGAAACACAGTAGAGTAGAAGAGTGCTCTTTTCTCAAAAGCAGAGTGTGTTTCTTGTAAGGCGAGCTAGCTTTTGTTTCTGAGTCCTAAATGGAGTTGAATCACATGCAGTTTCTGGTCCTACGTGCAAGAGTTGTTTTCTGGTAAGAACAGTCACTATTGTGCTCCCATTGTCATACACAGGGCAAATAGCACTGACGTCTGTTCCCAGCAAGTACAGTGTATTGGACTGAAGAGGAGCTACTGTTCTTGTCAGTTTCCTAAGCAGAGTGTGTTTCTTGTAAGGCGAGCTAGTGTTTGTTTCCCAATCCTAAATGGAGTTGAATCACATGCAGTTTCTGGTCCTCCCAGCAAGAGTTGTTTTCTGGTAAGAAGAGTCACTATTGAGCTCCCATTGTCATACACAGGGCAAGTAGCACTGGCGTCTGTTCCCAGCATGTACAGTGTATTGGACTGAAAAGGATCTACTGTTCTTGTCAGTTTCTTAAGCAGACTTGAACTAGATATGGCCCGTGTGTGTAGGAAGCACAGTTCTTTTGTTCTGTACAAGCTCATTGTTCAGACTCTATAGGAAACACAGTAGAGTACAAGAGTGCTCTTTTCTCAAAAGCAGAGTGTGTTTCTTGTAAGGCGAACTAGTGTTTGTTTCCCAGTCCTAAATGGAGTTGAGTCACATGCAGTTTCTGGTCCTACGAGCAAGAGTTGTTTTCTGTTAAGAAGAGTCTCTATTGTGCTCCCATTGCCATACACAGTGCAAAAAGCACTCGCGTCGGTTCCCAGCAAGTACAGTGTATTGGATTGAAGAGGAGCTACTGTTCTTGTCAGTTTCCTAAGCGGAGTTGAACTAGATATGGTCCGTGTATGTAGGAAGCACAGTTCTTTTGTTCTGAGCAAGCTCACTGTTCTGGCCCTATAGGAAACACAGTAGAGTAGAAGAGTGCTCTTTTCTCAAAAGCAGAGTGTGTTTCTTGTAAGGCGAGCTAGCGTTTGTTTCCCAGTCCTAAATGGAGTTGAATCACATGAAGTTTCTGGTCCTACGAGCAAGAGTTGTTCTCTGGTAAGAAGAGTCACTATTGTGCTCCAATTGCCATACACAGTGCAAATAGCACTCGCCTCTGTTCCCAGCAAGTACACTGTATTGGACTGAAGAGGAGCTGCTGTTCTTGTCAGTTTCATAAGCAGAGTTGAACTAGATATGGCCCGTGTGTGTAGGAAGCACAGTTCTTTTGTTCTCAACAAGATCACTGTTTGGCACCCATAGGAAACACAGTAGAGTAGACGAGTGCTCTTTTCTCAAAAGCAGAGTGTGTTTCTTGTAAAGCGAGCTAGCCTTTGTTTTCCAGTCCTAAATTGAGTTGAATCACATGCAGTTTTTGGTCCTACGAGCAAGAGTTGTTTTCTGGTAAGAAGAGTCACTATTGCGCTCCCATTGTCATACACAGGGCAAAAAGCACTGGCGTCTGTTCCCAGCATGTATAGTGTATTGGACTGAAGAGGAGCTACTGTTCTTGTCAGTTTCCTAAGCAGAGTTGAACTAGATATGGCCCGTGTGTGTAGGAAGCACAGTTCTTTTGTTCTGAGCAAGCTCACTGTTCTGGCTCTATAGGAAACACAGTACAGTAGAAGAGTCCTCTTTTCTCAAAAGCAAAGTGTGTTTCTTGTAAGGCGAGCTATTGTTTTTTTCCTAGTCAGAAATGGAGTTGAATCCCATGCAGTTTCTGGTCCTACGAGCAAGAGTGTTTTCTGATAAGTAGAGTCACTATTTTGCTCCCACTGTCATACACAGGGCAAATAGGACTGGCGTCTGTTCCTAGCATGTACAGTGTATTGGACTGAAGAGGATCTACTGTTCTTGTCAGTTTCCTAAGCAGAGTTGAACTAGATATGGCCCGTGTGTGTAGGAAGCACAGTTCTTTTGTTCTGAGCAAGCTCACTGTTCTGGCCCTATAGGAAACACAGTAGAGTAGAAGAGTGCTCTTTTCTCAAAAGCAGAGTGTGTTTCTTGTAAGGCGAGCTAGAGTTTGTTTCCCAGTTCTAAATGGAGTTGAATCTCATGTAGTTTTCGGCCCTCGAGCAAGAGTTGTTTTCTGGTAAGGAAAGTCACTATTGTGCTCCCATTTCCATATACAGTGCAAATAGCACTCGCGTCTGTTCCCAGCAAGTACAGCGTATTGGAATGAAGAGGAGCTACTGTTCTTGTCAGTTTTCTAAGCTGAGTTGAACTAGATATGGCCGGTGTGTGTAGGAAGCACAGTTCTTTTGTTCTGAGCAAGCTCACTGTTCGGACCCCTTAGGAAACAGTAGAGTAGAAGAGTGCTCTTTTCTCAAAAGCAGAGTGTGTTTCTTGTAAGGAGAGCTAGCGTTTGTTTCCCAGTCCTAAATGTGGTTGAATCACATGCAGTTACTGGTCCTACGAGGAAGAGTTGTTTTCTGGTAAGAATAGTCACTATTGCGCTCCCATTGCCATACACAGTGTAAATAGCACTTGCGTCTGTTCCCAGCAAGTACAGTGTATTGGACTGAAGAGGAGCTACTGTTCTTGTCAGTTTCCTAAGCAGAGTTGAACTAGATATGCCCCATGTTTGTAGGATGCACAGTTCTTTTGTTCTTAGCAAGCTCCCTGTTCAGACACCATAGGAAACACAGTAGAGTCGAAGAGTGCTCTTTTGTCAAAAGCAGAGTGTGTTTCTTGTAAGGCGAGCTAGCGTTTGTTTCCCAGTCCTAAATGGAGTTGAATCACATGCAGTTTCTGGTCCTACGAGCAAGAGTTGTTTTCTGGTAAGAAGAGTAACTATTGAGCTCCCTTTGTCATACACAGGGCATATAGCACTGATGTCTGTTCCCAGCATGTACAGTGTATTGGACTGAAGAGGATCTACTGTTCTTGTCAGGTTCTTAAGCAGAATTGAACTAGATATGGCCCGTGTGTGTAGGAAGCACAGTTCTTTTGTTCTGAGCAAGCTCACTGTTTGGAACCCATAGAAAAAACAGTAGAGTAGAAGAGTGCTCTTTTCTCAAAAGCAGAGTGTGTTTCTTGTAAGGCGAGCTAGCGATTGTTTCCCAGTCCTAAATGGAGTTGAGTCACATGCAGTTTCTGGTCCTACGAGCAAGAGTTGTTTTCTGGTAAGAAGAGTCACTATTGTGCTCCCATTGCATTACCCAGTGCAAATAGCACTCGCGTCTGTTCCCAGCAAGTACAGTGTATTGGACTGAAGAGGAGCTACTGTTCTTGTCAGTTTCCCTAGCGGAGTTGTACTAGATATGGTCCGTGTGTGTAGTAAGCACAGTTCTTTTGTTCTGAGCAAGCTCACTGTTCTGGCCCTATAGGAAACACAGTAGAGTAGAAGAGTGCTCTTTTCTCAAAAGCAGAGTGTGTTTCTTGTAAGGCGAGCTAGCGTTTGTTTCCCAGTCCTAAATGGAGTTGAATCACATGCAGTTTCTGGTCCTACGTGCAAGAGTTGTTTTCTGGTAAGAACAGTCACTATTGTGCTCCCATTGTCATACACAGGGCAAATAGCACTGGCGTCTGTTCCCAGCAAGTACAGTGTATTGGACTGAAGAGGAGCTACTGTTCTTGTCAGTTTCCTAAGCAGAATTGAACTAGATATTGCCCATGTGTGTAGAAAGCACAGTTCTTTTGTTCTGAGCAAGCTCACTGTTCAAACTCCATAGGAAATGCAGTAGAGTAGAAGAGTGCTCTTTTCTCAAAAGCAGAGTGTGTTTCTTGTAAGGCAAGCAAGCGTTTGTTTCCCAGTCAGAAATGGATTTGGATCCCATGCAGTTTCTGGTCCTACGAGCAAGAGTTATTTTCTGGTAAGAAGAGTCACTATTGCGCTCCCATTGCCATATACAGTGCAAATAGCACTCGCGTCTGTTCCAAGCCAGTACAGCGTATTGGACTGAAGAGGAGCTACTGTTCTTGTCAGTTTCCTAAGCAGAGTGTTTTTCTTGTAAGGCGAGCTAGCGTTGGTTTCCCAGTCCTAAATGGAGTTGAATCACATGCAGTTTCTGGTCCTATGAGCAAGAGTTGTTCTCTGGTAAGAAGAGTCACTCTTGTGCTCTCATTGTCACACACAGGGCAAATATCACTGGCGTCGGTTCCCAGCATGTACAGTGTATTGGACTGAAGACGAGCTATTGTTCTTGTTGGTTTTTTAAGCAGAGTTGAACTAGATAAGGCCCGTGTGCATAGGAAGCAGAGTTCTTTTGCTCTGAGAAGCTCACTGTTCTGGCCCTGTTGGAAACACAGTAGAGTAGAAGAGTGCTCTTTTCTCAAAAGCAGAGTGTGTTTCTTGTAAGGCGAGCTAGAGTTTGTTTCCCAGTTCTAAATAGAGTTGAATCACATGCAGTTTTCGGTCCTACGAGCAAGAGTTGTTTTCTGCTAAGGAAAGTCACTATTGTGCTCCCATTTCCATATACAGTGCAAAGAACACTGGCGTCTGTTCCCAGCAAGTACAGCGTATTGGACTGAAGAGGAGCTACTGTTCTTGTCAGTTTCCTAAGCAGAGTTGAACTAGATATGGCCCGTGTGTGTAGGAAGCACAGTTCTTTTGTTCTGAGCAAACTCACTGTTCGGACCGAATAGGAAACACAGTAGAGTAGAAGACTGCTCTTTTCTCAAAAGCAGAGTGTTTCTTATAAAGCGAGCTAGTGTTTGTTTCCCAGTCAGAAATTCAGTTGAATCCATGCAGTTTCTGGTCCTACGAGCTAGAGTTGTTTTCTGGTAAGAAGAGTCACTATTATGCTCCCTTTGCGATACACTGTGAAAATAGCACTCGCATCTGTTCACAGCAAGTACAGTGTATTGGACTGAAAAGGATCTGATATTCTTGTCAGTTTCTTAAGCAGACTTGAACTAGATATGGCTCATGTGTTTAGGAAGCACAGTTCTTTTCTTCAGAGCAAGCTCATTGTTCAAACACCATAGGAAACACAGTAGAGTAGAAGAGTGCTCTTTTCTCAAAAGCAGAGTGTATTTCTTGTAAGGCAAGCTAGCGTTTGTTTCCCAGTGCTAAATGGAGTTGAATCACATGCAGTTTCTGGTCCTATGATCAAGAGTTGTTTCCTGGTAAGGAAAGTCACTATTGCGCTCCCATTGACATACACAGTGCAAATAGCACTCGCGTCTGTTCCCAGCAAGTACAGTGTATTGGACTGAAGAAGAGCTACTGTTCTTGTCAGTTTCCTAAGCAGAGTTAAACTAGATATGGCCCGTGTTTGTACAATGCACAGTTCTTTTGTTCTGAGCAAGCTCTCTGTTCTGGCCCTATAGGAAACACAGTAGAGTAGAAGAGTGCTCTTTTCTGAAAAGCAGAGTGTGTTTCTTGTAAGGCAAGCTAGAGTTTGTTTTTCAGTCCTAAATGGAGTTGAGTCACATGCAGTTTCTGTTCCTAAGAGCAAGAGTTGTTTTCTGGTAAGAAGAGTCACTGTTGTGCTCCAATTGTCATACACAGTGCAAATAGCACTCGCGTCTGTTCCCAGCATTTACAGTGTATTGGACTGACGTGGATCTATTGTTGTCAGTTTCCTAAGCCGAATTGAATTAGACATGGCCGTGTGGTAGGAAGCACAGTTCTTTTGTTCTGAGCAAGCTAACTGTTCTGGCACTATTGGAAACACAGTAGAGTAGTAGAGTGCTCTTTTATCAAAAGCAGAGTGTGTTTCTTGTAAGGCGAGTTAGCATTTGTTTCCCAGTCCTAAATGGAGTCGAATCACATGCAGTTTTTGGTCCTACAAGCAAGAGTTGTTTTCTGGTAAGGAAAGTCAATATTGCGCGCTCATTGCCATACACAGTGCAAATAGCTCTTGCGTCTTTTTCCAGCAAGTACAGTGTATTGGACTGAAGAGGAGCTGCTGTTCTTGTCAGTTTCCTAAGCAGAGTTGAACTAGATATGGCCCGTGTGTGTAAGAAGCACAGTTCTTTTGTTCTGAGCAAGCTCACTGTTCTGGCGCTATAGAAAACACAGTAGAGCAGAAGAGTGCTCTTTTCTCAAAAGCAGAGTGTGTTTCTTGTAAGGCGAGCTAGCGTTTGTTTCCCAGTCCTAAATGGAGTTGAATCACATGCAGTTTCTTGTCCTACGAGTAAGAATTGTTTTCTGGTAAGAAGAGTCACTATTGTGCTCCAATTGCCATTCACAGTGCAAATAGGATTCGCGTCTGTTCCCAGCAAGTACAGTGTATTGGACTGAAGAGGAGCTGCTGTACTTGTCAGTTTCCTAAGCAGAGTTGAACTAGATATGTCCCGTGTGTGTAGGAAGCAAAGTTCTTTTGTTCTGAGCAAGCTCACTGTTTGGACCCCATAGGAAACACAGTAGAGTAGAAGAGTGCTCTTTTTTCAAAAGCAGAGTGTGTTTCTTGTAAGGCGAGCTAGCGTTTGTTTCCCAGTCCTAAATGGAGTTGAATCACATGCAGTTTCTGGTCCTACGAGCAAGAGTTGTTTTTTGGTAAGAAGAGTCACTATTGTGCTCCCATTGCCATACAAAGTGCAAATAGCACTGGCGTCTGTACCCAGCATGTACAGCGTATTGGACTGAAGAGGATCTACTGTTCTTTTCAGTTTCCTAAGCAGAGTTGAACTAGATATGGCCCGTGTGTGTAGGAAGCACAGTTCTTTTGTTCTGAGCAAGCTCACTGTTCGGACCACATAGGAAACACAGTAGAGTAGAAGAGTGCTCTTTTCTCAAAAGCAGAGTGTGTTTCTTGTAAGGCGACCTAGCGTTTGTTTCCCAGTCCTAAATGGAGTTGAATCACATGCAGTTTCTGGTCCTACGAGCAAGAGTTGTTTTTTGTTAAGAAGAGTCACTATTGTGCTCCCATTGCCATAAAAAGTGCAAATAGCACTGGCGTCTGTACCCAGCATGTACAGCGTATTGGACTGAAGAGGAAATACTGTTCTTGTCAGTTTCCTAAGCAGAATTGAACAAGTTATGGCCCGTGTGTGTAGGAAGCACAGTTCTTTTGTTCTGAGCAAGCTCACATTTCGAACCCCATAGGAAACACAGTAGAGTAGAAGAGTGCATTTTTCTCAAAAGCAGAGTGTGTTTCTTGTAAGGCGAGCTAGCTTTTGTTTCGAGTCCTAAATGGAGTTGAATCACATGCAGTTTCCGTTCCTAGGAGCAAGAGTTGTTTTCTGGTAAAGAAAGTCACTATTGTGCTCCCATTGCCATACACAGTGCAAATAGCACTCTCGTCTGTTTCCAGCAAGTACAGTGTATTGGACTGAAGAGGAGCTACTGTTCTTGTCAGTTTCCTAAGCAGAATTGAACTAGATATGGCACGTGTGTGTAGGAAGCACAGTTCATTTGTTCTGAGCAAGCTCACTGTTTGGACCCCAAAGGAAACACAGTAGAGTAGATGAGTGCTCTTTTCTCAAAAGCAGAGTGTGTTTCTTGTAAGGCGAGCTAGCGTTTGTTTCCCAATCCTAAATGGAGTTGAATCACATGCAGTTTCTGGTCATACGAGCAAGAGTTGTTTTCCGGTAAGAAGAGTCACTATTGCGCTCCCATTGCCATACACAGTGCAAATAGCACTGGCGTCTGTACCCAGCATGTACAGTGTATTGGACTGAAGAGGATCTACTGTTCTTGTCAGTTTCCTAAGCAGAATTGAACTAGATATGGCCCGTGTGTGTAGGAAGCCAAGTTCTTTTGTTCTGAGCAAGCTCATTATTTGGACCCCATAGGAAACACAGTAGAGTAGAAGAGTGCTCTTTTCTCAAAAGCAGAGTGTGTTACTTGTAAGGCGAGCTAGCGATTGTTTCCCAGACCTAAATGGAGTTGAATCACATGCCGTTTCTGGTCCTAAGAGCAAGAGTTGTTTTCTGGGAAGAAGAGTCACTATTGCGCCCCATTGCCATACACTGTGCAAATAGCACTGGCGTATGTAACCAACATGTACAGTGTATTGGACTGAAGAGGATCTACTGTTCTTGTCAGTTTCCTAAGCAGAATTGAACTAGATATGGCCCCTGTGTGTAGGAAGCACAGTTCTTTTGTTCTGAGCAAGCTCACTGATCTGGCCCTATAGGAAACACAGTAGAGTAGAAGAGTGCTCTTTTCTGAAAAGCAGAGTGTGTTCCTTGTAAGGCGAGCTAGCGTTTGTTTCCCAGTCCTAAATGGAGTTAAATCACATGCAATTTATGTTCCTACGAGCAAGAGTTTTTTCTGGTAATAATAGTCACTATTGCGTTCCCATTGTCATACTCAGGGCAAATACCACTGGCCTCTGTTCCCAGGATGTACAGTGTATTGGACTGAAGAGGATCTACTGTTCTTGTCAAGTTCCTAAGCAGAGTTGAACTAGATATGGCTCATGTGTGTAAAAAGCACAGTTCTTTTGTACTCAGCAAGCTCACTGTTCTGGCGCTATGGGAAACACAGTAGAGTAGAAGAGTGCTCTTTCCTCAAAAGCAGAGTGTGTTTCTTGTAAGTCGAGCTAGCATTTGTTTTCCAGTCCTAAATGGAGTTGAATCACATGCAGGGTCCATTCCTACGATCAAGAGTTGTTTTCTGGTAAGGAAAGTCACTATTGAGCTGCCATTGCCATACACAGTGCAAATAGCACTCACGTCTGTTCCCAGCAAGTACAGTGTATTGGACTGAAGAGGAGCTACTGTTCTTGTCAGTTTCGTAAGCAGAATTTAACTAGATATGGCCCGTGTGTGTAGGAAGCACAGTTTTTTTGTTCTGAGCAAGCTCACTGTTTGGACCCTATAGGAAACACAGTAGAGTAGAAGAGTGCTCTTTCCTCAAAAGCAGAGTGTGTTTCTTGTAAGGCGAGCTAGCGTTTGCTTCCCAGTCCTAAATGGAGTTGAATCACATGCAGTTTCTTGTCATACGAGCAAGAATTGTTTTCTGGGAAGAAGAGTCACTATTGCGCTCCCATTGTCACACACAGGGCAAATAGCACTGGCGTCTGTTCCCAGCATGTACAGTCTATTGGACTGAAGAGGTTCTACTGTTCTTGTCAGTTTCCTAAGCAGAATTGAACAAGATATGGCCCGGGTGTGTAGGAAGCACAGTTCTTTTGTTCTGAGCAAGCTCACATTTCGAACCCCATAGGAAACACAGTAGAGTAGAAGAGTGTATTTTTCTCAAAACCAGAGTGTGTTAATTGTAAGGCGAGCTAGCATTTGTTTCCCAGTCCTAAATGGAGTTGAATCACATGCAGTTTCTGGTCCTACGAGCAAGAGTTGTTTTCTGGGAAGAAGAGTCACTATTGCGCTCCCATTGTCACACACAGGGCAAATAGCACTGGCATCTGTTCCCAGCATGTACAGTCTATTGGACTGAAGAGGTTCTACTGTTCTTGTCAGTTTCCTAAGCAGAATTGAACAAGATATGGCCCGTGTGTGTAGGAAGCACAGTTCTTTTGTTCTGAGCAAGCTCACTTTTCGAACCCCTTAGGAAACACAGTAGAGTAGAAGAGTGCATTTTTCTCAAAAGCAGAGTGTGTTTCTTGTAAGGCGAGCTAGCGTTTGTTTCCCAGTCCTAAATGGAGTTGAAATACACATGCAGTTTCTGGTCCTACAAGCAAGAGTTGTTTTCTGGTAAGAAGGGTCACTATTTCGATCCCTTTGCCATACACAGTGCAAATAGCCCTCGCGTCTGTTCCCAGCAAGTACAGTGTATTGGACTGAAGAGGAGCTACTGTTCTTGTCATTTTCCTAAGCAGAGTTGAAATAGATATGGCCCATGTGTGTAGGAAGCACAGTTCTTTTGTACTCAGCAAGCTCACTGTTCTGGCCCAATAGGAAAAACAGTAGAGTAGAAGAGTGCTCTTTTCTCAAAAGCAGAGTGTGTTTCTTGTAAGGCGAGCTAGCGTTTGTCTCCCAGTCCTAAATGGAGTTGAATCACATGCAGTTTCCGTTCCTACGAGCAAGAGTTGTTTTCTAGTAAGGAAAGACACTGTTGTGCTCCCATTGCCATACACAGTGCAAATAGCACTCGCGTCTGTTCCCAGCAAGTACAGTGTATTGGACTGAAGAGGAGCTACTGTTCTTGTCAGTTTCCTAAGCAGAATTTAACTAGATATGGCCCGTGTGTGTAGGAAGCAATGTTCTTTTGTTCTGAGCAAGCTCACTGTTTGGACCCCATAGGAAACACAGTAGAGTAGAAGAGTGCTCTTTTCTCAAAAGTAGAGTGTGTTTCTTGTAAGGCGAGCTAGCGTTTGTTTCCCAGTCCTAAATGGAGTTGAATCACATGCAGTTTCTGGTCCTATGAGCAAGAGTTGTTTTTTGTTAAGAAGAGTCACTATTGTGCTCCCATTGCCATACAAAGTGCAAAAAGCACTGGCGTCTGTACCCAGCATGTACAGCGTATTGGACTGAAGAGGATCTACTGTTTTTTTCAGTTTCCTAAGCAGAGTTGAACTAGATATGGCCCGTGTGTGTAGGAAGCACAGTTCTTTTGTTCTGAGCAAGCTCACTGTTCGGACCCCATAGGAAACATAGTAGAGTAGAAGAGTGCTCTTTTCTCAAAAGCAGAGTGTGTTTCTTGTAAGGCGACCTAGCGTTTGTTTCCCAGTCCTAAATGGAGTTGAATCACATGCAGTTTCTGGTCATATGAGCAAGAGTTGTTTTCTGGGAAGAAGAGTCACTATTGCGCTCCCATTGTCACACACAGGGCAAATAGCACTGGCGTCTGTTCCCAGCATGTACAGTCTATTGGACTGAAGAGGTACTACTGTTCTTGTCAGTTTCCTAAGCAGAATTGAACAAGATATGGCCCATGTGTAGGAAGCACAGTTCTTTTGTTCTGAGCAAGCTCACATTTCGAACCCCATAGGAAACACAGTAGAGTAGAAGAGTGCATTTTTCTCAAAAGCAGAGTGTGTTTCTTGTAAGGCGAGCTAGCGTTTGTTTCCCAGTCCTAAATGGAGTTGAAATACACATGCAGTTTCTGGTCCTACGAGCAACAGTTGTTTTCTGGTAAGAAGGGTCACTATTTCGATCCCTTTGCCATACACAGTGCAAATAGCCCTCGCGTCTGTTCCCAGCAAGTACAGTGTATTGGACTGAAGAGGAGCTACTGTTCTTGTCATTTTCCTAAGCAGAGTTGAACTAGATATGGCCCATGTGTGTAGGAAGCACAGTTCTTTTGTACTCAGCAAGCTCACTGTTCTGGCCCAATAGGAAAAACAGTAGAGTAGAAGAGTGCTCTTTTCTCAAAAGCAGAGTGTGTTTCTTGTAAGGCGAGCTAGCGTTTGTCTCCCAGTCCTAAATGGAGTTGAATCACATGCAGTTTCCATTCCTACGAGCAAGAGTTGTTTTCTGGTAAGGAAAGTCACTATTGTGCTCCCATTGCCATACACAGTGCAAATAGCACTCGCGTCTGTTCCCAGCAAGTACAGTGTATTGGACTGAAGAGGAGCTACTGTTCTTGTCAGTTTCCTAAGCAGAATTTAACTAGATATGGCCCGTGTGTGTAGGAAGCAAACTTCTTTTGTTCTGAGCAAGCTCACTGTTTATACCCCATAGGAAACACAGTAGAGTAGAAGAGTGCTCTTTTCTCAAAAGCAGAGTGTGTTTCTTGTAATCGAGCTAGCGTTTGTTTCCCAGTCCTAAATGGAGTTGAATCACATGCAGTTTCTGGTCCTACGAGCAAGAGTTGTTTTTTGGTAAGAAGAGTCACTATTGTGCTCCCATTGCCATACAAAGTGCAAATAGCACTGGCGTCTGTACCCAGCATGTACAGCGTATTGGACTGAAGAGGATCTACTGTTCTTTTCAGTTTCCTAAGCAGAGTTGAACTAGATATGGCCCGTGTGTGTAGGAAGCACAGTTCTTTTGTTCTGAGCAAGCTCACTGTTCGGACCCCATAGGAAACACAGTAGAGTAGAAGAGTGCTCTTTTCTCAAAAGTAGAGTGTGTTTCTTGTAAGGCGACCTAGCGTTTGTTTCCCAGTCCTAAATGGAGTTGAATCACATGCCGTTTCTGGTCATATGATCAAGAGTTGTTTTCTGGGAAGAAGAGTCACTATTGCGCTCCCATTGTCACACACAGGGAAAAAGCACTGGCGTCTGTTCCCAGCATGTACAGTCCATTTGACTGAAGAGGATCTACTGTTCTTGTCAGAGTCCTAAGCAGAATTGAACAAGATATGGCCCGTGTGTGTAGGAAGCACAGTTCTTTTGTTCTGAGCAAGCTCACATTTCGAACCCCATAGGAAACACAGCAGAGTAGAAGAGTGCATTTTTCTCAAAAGCAGAGTGTGTTTCTTGTAAGGCGAGTTAGCGTTTGTTTTCCAGTCCTAAATGGAGTTGAAATACACATGCAGTTTCTGGTCTTATGAGCAAGAGTTGTTTTCTGGTAGAAAGGGTCACTATTGCGCTCCCTTTGCCATACACAGTGCAAATAGCCCTCGCGTCTGTTCCCAGCAAGTACAGTGTATTGGACTGAAGAGGAGCTACTGTTCTTGTCATTTTCCTAAGCAGAGTTGAACTAGATATGGCCCATATGTGCAGGAAGCACTGTTCTTTTGTACTCAGCAAGCTCACTGTTCTGGCCCTATAGGAAACACTGTAGAGTAGAAGAGTGCTCTTTCCTCAAAAGCAGAGTGTGTTTCTTGTAAGTCGAGCTAGCGTTTGTTTCCCAGTCCTAAATGGAGTTGAATCACATGCAGTTTCCTTTCCTACGATCAAGAGTTGTTTTCTGGTAAGGAAAGTCACTATTGAGCTCCCATTGCCATACACAGTGCAAATAGCACTCGCGTCTGTTCCCAGCAAGTACAGTGTATTGGACTGAAGAGGAGATACTGTTCTTGTCAGTTTCCTAAGCAGAATTTAACTAGATATGGCCCGTGTGTGTAGGAAGCACAGTTCTTTTGTTCTGAGCAAGCTCACTGTTTGGACCCTATAGGAAACACAGTAGAGTAGAAGAGTGCTCTTTCCTCAAAAGCAGAGTGTGTTTCTTGTAATGCGAGCTAGCGTTTGTTTTCCAGTCCTAAATGGAGTTGAATCACATGCAGTTTCCGTTCCTACGAGCAAGAGTTGTTTTCTGGTAAGGAAAGTCACTATTGTGCTCCCATTGCCATACACAGTGCAAATAGCACTCGCGTCTGTTCCCAGCAAGTACAGTGTATTGGACTGAAGAGGAGCTACTGTTCTTGTCAGTTTCCTAAGCAGAAGTGAACTAGATATGGCCCATGTGTGTAGGAAGCAAAGATCTTTTGTTCTGAGCAAGCTCACTGTTTGGACGCCATAGGAAACACAGTAGAGTAGAAGAGTGCTCTTTTCTCAAAAGCAGAGTGTGTTTCTTGTAAGGCGACCTAGCGTTTGTTTCCCTGTCCTAAATGGAGTTGAATCACATGCAGTTTCTGGTCATACGAGCAAGAGTTGTTTTCTGGGAAGAAGAGTCACTATTGCGCTCCCATTGTCACACACAGGGCAAATAGCACTGGCGTCTGTTCCCAGCATGTACAGTCTATTGGACTGAAGAGGTTCTACTGTTCTTGTCAGTTTCCTAAGCATAATTGAACAAGATATGGCCCGTGTGTGTAGGAAGCACAGTTCTTTTGTTCTGAGCAAGCTCACATTTCGAACCCCATAGGAAACACAGTAGAGTAGAAGAGTGCATTTTTCTCAAAAGCAGAGTGTGTTTCTTGTAAGGCGAGCTAGCGTTTGTTTCCCAGTCCTAAATGGAGTTGAAATACAAATGCAGTTTCTGGTCCTACGAGCAACAGTTGTTTTCTGGTACGAAGGGTCACTATTTCGATCCCTTTGCCATCCACAGTGCAAATAGCCCTCGCGTCTGTTCCCAGCAAGTACAGTGTATTGGACTGAAGAGGAGCTACTGTTCTTGTCATTTTCCTAAGCAGAGTTGAACTAGATATGGCCCATGTGTGCAGGAAGCACAGTTCTTTTGTACTCAGCAAGCTCACTGTTCTGGCCCTATAGGAAACACAGTAGAGTAGAAGAGTGCTCTTTCCTCAAAAGCAGAGTGTGTTTCTTGTAAGTCGAGCTAGCGTTTGTTTCCCAGTCCTAAATGGAGTTGAATCACATGCAGTTTCCGTTCCTACGATCAAGAGTTGTTTTCTGGTAAGGAAAGTCACTATTGAGCTCCCATTGCCATACACAGTGCAAATAGCACTCGCGTCTGTTCCCAGCAAGTACAGTGTATTGGACTGAAGAGGAGCTACTGTTCTTGTCAGTTTCCTAAGCAGAATTTAACTAGATATGGCCCGTGTGTGTAGGAAGTACAGTTCTTTTGTTCTGAGCAAGCTCAGTGTTTGGACCCTATAGGAAACACAGTAGAGTAGAAGAGTGCATTTTTCTCAAAACCAGAGTGTGTTTCTTGTACGGCGAGCTAGCATTTGTTTCCCAGTCCCAAATGGAGTTGAATCACATGCAGTTTCTGGTCCTACGAGCAAGAGTTGTTTTCTGGGAAGAAGGGTCACTATTGGGCTCCCATTGTCACACACAGGGCAAATAGCACTGGCATCTGTTCCCAGCATGTACAGTCTATTGGACTGAAGAAAAGCTACTATTCTTGTCAGTTTCCT
Source organism: Peromyscus eremicus (assembly GCF_949786415.1). Lineage (NCBI taxonomy): Eukaryota > Metazoa > Chordata > Mammalia > Rodentia > Cricetidae > Peromyscus > Peromyscus eremicus. Next base: position 80,587 of record NW_026734732.1, read on the forward strand.
AAGCAGAGTTGAACTAGATATGCCCCGTGTTTGTAGGAAGCACAGTTCTTTTGTTCTGAGAAAGCTCATATTTCGAACCCCATAGGAAACACAGTAGAGTAGAAGAGTGCTCTTTTCTCAAAAGCAGAGTGTGTTTCTTGTAATGCGACCTAGCGTTTGTTTCCCAGTCCTAAATGGAGTTGAAATACACATGCAATTTCTGGTCTTACGAGAAGAGTTGTTTTCTGGTAAGAAGAGTCACTATTGTGCTCCCTTTGCCATACACAGTGCAAATAGCCCTCGCGTCTGTTCCCAGCAAGTACAGTGTATTGGACTGAAGAGGAGCTACTGTTCTTGTCGGTTTCCTAAGCAGAGTTGAACGAGATATGGCCCATGTGTGTAGGAAGCACAGTTCTTTTGTACTCAGCAAGCTCACTGTTCTGGCTCTATAGGAAACACAGTAGAGTAGAAAAGTGCTCTTTCCTCAAAAGCAGAGTGTGTTTTTTGTAAGGCGAGCTAGCGTTTGTTTCGCAGTCCTAAATGGAGTTGAATCCCATGCAGTTTCCGTTCCTACGAGCTAGAGTTGTTTTCTGGTAAGGAAAGTCACTCTTGCGCTCCCCTTGCCATACACAGTGCAAATAGCCCTCGCGTCTGTTCCCAGCAAGTACAGTGTATTTGACTGAAGAGGAGCTACTGTTCTTGTCAGTTTCCTAAGCAGAATTGAACTAGATATGGCCCGTGTCTGTAGGAAGCGTATTTCTTTTGTTCTGAGCAAGCTCACTGTATGGACCCCATAGGAAACACAGTAGAGTAGAAGAGTGCTCTTTTCTCAAAAGCAGAGTGTATTTCTTGTAAGGCGGGCTAGCGATTGTTTCCCAGTCCTAAATGGAGTTGAATCACATGCAGTTTCTGGTCCTACGAGCAAGAGTTGTTTTCTGGTAAGAAGAGTCACTATTGCGCCCCCATTGCCATACACAGTGCAAATAGCACTGGCGTCTGTACCCAGCATGTACAGTGCATTGGACTGAAGAGGATCTACTGTTCTTTTCAGTTTCCTAAGCAGAGTTGAACTAGATATGGCCCGTGTGTGTAGGAAGCACAGTTCTTTTGTTCTGAGCAAGCTCACTGTTCGGACCCCATAGGAAACACAGTAGAGTAGAAGAGTGCTCTTTTTTCAAAAGCAGAGTGTGTTTCATGTAAGGCGACCTATCGTTTGTTTTCCAGTCCTAAATGGAGTTGAATCACATGCAGTTTCTGGTCCTACGAGCAAGAGTTGTTTTCTGGGAAGAAGAGTCACTATTGCGCTCCCATTGTCACACACAGGGCAAATAGCACTGGCGTCTGTTCCCAGCATGTGCAGTCAATTGGACTGAAGAGGTTATACTGTTCTTGTCAGTTTCCTAAGCAGAATTGAACAAGATATGGCCCGTGTGTGTAGGAAGCACAGTTCTTTTGTTCTGAGCAAGCTCACATTTCGAACCCCATAGGAAACACAGTAGAGTAGAAGAGTGCATTTTTCTCAAAAGCAGAGTGTGTTTCTTGTAATGCGAGCTAGCGTTTGTTTCCCAGTCCTAAATGGAGTTTAAATACACATGCAGTTTCTGGTCCTACGAGCAAGAGTTGTTTTCTGGTAAGAAGAGTCACTATTGTGCTCCCTTTGCCATACACAGTGCAAATAGCCCTCGCGTCTGTTCACAGCAAGTACAGTGTATTGGACTGAAGAGGAGCTACTCTTCTTGTCAGTTTCCTAAGCAGAGTTGAACTAGACATGGCCCATGTGTGTAGGAAGCACAGTTCTTTGTCCTCAGCAAGCTCACTGTTCTGGCCCTATAGGAAACACAGTAGAGTAGAAGAGTGCTCTTTCCTCAAAAGCAGAGTGTGTTTTTTGTAAGGCGAGCTAGCGATTGTTTTGCAGTCCTAAATGGAGTTCAATCACATGCAGTTTCCGTTCCTACAAGCAAGAGTTGTTTTCTGGTAAGGAAAGTCACTATTGTGCTCCCATTGCCATACACAGTGCAAATAGCCCTCACGTCTGTTCCCAGCAAGTACAGTGTATTGGATTGAAGAGGAGCTACTGTTCTTGTCAGTTTCCTAAGCAGAATTGAACTAGATATGGCCCGTGTGTGTAGGAAGCACATTTCTTTTGTTCTGAGCAAGCTCACTGTTCTGGCCCTATAGGAAACACAGTAGAGTAGAAGAGTGCTCTTTTCTCAAAAGCAGAGTGTGTTTCTTGTAAGGCGAGCTAGCGTTTGTTTCCCAGTCCTAAATGGAGTGAATCACATGCAGTTTCTGGTCCTACGAGCAAGAGTTTTTTCTGGTAATAAGAGTCACTATTGCGCTCCCATTGTCATACTCATGCATGTACTGTGTATTGGACTGAAGAGGATCTACTGTTCTTGTCAGGTTCCTAAGCAGAGTTGAACTAGATATGGCCCAAGTGTGTAGGAAGCACAGTTCTTTTGTTCTGAGCAAGCTCCCTGTTCTGGCCCTATAGGAAACACAGTAGAGTAGAAGAGTGCTCTTTTCTCAAAAGCAGAGTGTGTTTCTTGTAAGTCGAGCTAGCGTTTGTTTCCCAGTCCTAAATGGAGTTGAATCACATGCAGTTTCTCTTCCTACGAGCAAGGGTTGTTTTCTGGTAAGAAGAGTCACTATTGCGCTCCCATTGCCATACACAGTGCAAATAGCACTGGCATCTGTACCCAGCATGTACAGCGTATTAGACTGAAGAGGATCTACTGTTCTTTTCAGTTTCCTAAGTAGAGTTGAACTAGATATGGCCCGTGTGTGTAGGAAGCACAGTTCCTTTGTTCTGAGCAAGCTCACTGTTCGGACCCCATAGGAAACACAGTAGAGTAGAAGAGTGCTCTTTTCTCAAAAGCAGAGTGTGTTTCTTGTAAGGCGAGCTAGCGTTTGTTTCCCAGTCCTAAATGGAGTTGAAATACACATGCAGTTTCTGGTCATACGAGCAAGAGTTGTTTTCTGGTAAGAAGAGTCACTATTGCGCTCCCTTTGCCGTACACAGTGCAAATAGCCCTCATGTCTGTTCCCAGCATGTACAGTGTATTGGACTGAAGAGGAGCTACTGTTCTTGTCAGGTTCCTAAGCAGTGTTGAACTAGATATGGCCCATGTGTGTAGGAAGCACAGTTCTTTTGTACTCAGCAAGCTCACTGTTCTGGCCCTATAGGAAACACAGTAGAGTAGAAGAGTGCTCTTTCCTCAAAAGCAGAGTGTGTTTCTTGTACGGCGAGCTAGCGTTTGTTTCCCAGTCCTAAATGGAGTTGAATCACATGCAGTTTCCGTTCTTACGAGCAAGAGTTGTTTTCTAGTAAGGAAAGTCACTATTGCGCTCCCATTGACATACACAGTGCAAATAGCTCTCGCGTCTGTTCCCAGCAAGTACACTGTATTGGACTGAATAGGAGCTACTGTTCTTGTCAGTTTCCTAAGCAGAATTGAACTAGATATGGCCTGTGTGTGTAGGAAGCACAGTTCTTTTGTACTCAGCAAGCTCACTGTTTGGACCCCATAGGAAACACAGTAGAGTAGAAGAGTGCTCTTTTCTCAAAAGCAGAGTGTGTTTCTTGTAAGGCGAGCTAGCATTTGTTTCCCAGTCCTAAATGGAGTTGAATCACATGCAGTTTCTGTTCCTACGAGCAAGGGTTGTTTTCTGGTAAGAAGAGTCACTATTGCGCTCCCATTGCCATACACAGTGCAAATAGCACTGGCGTCTGTACCCAGCATGTACAGCGTATTAGACTGAAGAGGATCTACTGTTCTTTTCAGTTTCCTAAGTAGAGTTGAACTAGATATGGCCCGTGTGTGTAGGAAGCACAGTTCCTTTGTTCTGAGCAAGCTCACTGTTCAAACCCCATAGGAAACACAGTAGAGTAGACGAGTGCTCTTTTCTCAAAAGCAGAGTGTTTTTCTTGTAAGGCGAGCTAGCGTTTGTTTCCCAGTCCTAAATGGAGTTGAAATACACATGCAGTTTCTGGTCCTACGAGCAAGAGTTGTTTTCTGGTAAGAAGAGTCACTATTGCGCTCCCTTTGCCGTACACAGTGCAAATAGCCCTCATGTCTGTTCCCAGCATGTACAGTGTATTGGACTAAAGAGGATCTACTGTTCTTGTCAGTTTCCTAAGCAGAGTTGAACTAGATATGGCCCATGTGTGTAGGAAGCACAGTTCTTTTGTACTCAGCAAGCTCACTGTTCTGGCCCTATAGGAAACACAGTAGAGTAGAAGAGTGCTATTTCCTCAAAAGCAGAGTGTGTTTCTTGTAAGGCGAGCTAGCGTTTGTTTCCCAGTCCTAAATGGAGTTGAATCACATGCAGTTTCCGTTCCTAGGAGCAAGAGTTGTTTTCTGGTAAGGAAAGTCACTATTGTGCTCCCATTGCCATACACAGTGCAAATAGCACTCGCGTCTGTTCCCAGCAAGTACAGTGTATTGGACTGAAGAGGAGCTACTGTTCTTGTCAGTTTCCTAAGCAGAATTGAACTAGATATGGCCCGTGTGTGTAGGAAGCACAGTTCTTTTGTTCTGAGCAAGCTCACTGTTGGACCCCATAGGAAACACAGTAGAGTAGAAGAGTGCTCTTTTCTCAAAAGCAGAGTGTGTTTCTTTTAAAGCGAGCTAGCGTTTGTTTCCCAATCCTAAATGGAGTTGAATCACATGCAGTTTCTGGTCCTACGAGCAAAAGTTGTTTTCTGGTAAGAAGAGTCACTATTGCGCTCCCATTGCCATACACAGTACAAATAGCACTGGTGTCTGTACCCAGCATGTACAGTGTATTGGACTGAAGAGGATCTACTGTTCTTGTCAGGTTCTTAAGCAGAGTTGAACTAGATATGGCCCATGTGTGTAGGAAGCACAGTTCTTCTGTACTCAGCTAGCTCACTGTTCTGGCCCTATAGGAAACACAGTAGAGTAGAAGAGTGTTCTTTCCTCAAAAGCAGAGTGTGTTTCTTGTAAGGCAAGCTAGCGTTTGTTTCCCAGTCCTAAATGGAGTTGAAATACACATGCAGTTTCTGTTCCTACGAGCAAGAGTTGCTTTCTCGTAAGAAGAGTCACTATTGCGCTCCCTATGCCATACACAGTGCAAATAGCCCTCGCGTCTCTTCCCAGCAAGTACAATGTATTGGACTGAAGAGGATCTACTGTTCTTGTCAGTTTCCTAAGCAGAATTGAACTAGATATGGCCCGTGTGTGTAGGAAGCACAGTTCTTTTGTTCTGAGCAATCTCACTGTTCTAGGAAACACAGTGGAGTAGAAGAGTGCTCTATTCTCAAAAGCAGAGTGTGTTTCTTGTAAGGCAAGCTAGCGTTTGTTTCCCAGTCCTAAATGGAGTTGAATCATATGCAGTTTCTGGTCTTACGAGCAAGAGTTTTTTCTGGTAATAAGAGTCACTATTGCGCTCCCATTGTCATACACAGGGCAAATAGCACTGGCCTCTGTTCTCAGCATGTACAGTGTATTGGACTGAAGAGGATCTACTGTTCTTGTCAGGTTCCTAAGCAGAGTTGAACTAGATATGGCCCATGTGTGTAGGAAGCACAGTTCTTTTGTACTCAGCAAGCTCACTGTTCTGGCCCTATAGGAACAACAGTAGAGTAGAAGAGGGCTCTTTCCTCAAAAGCAGAGTGTGTTTTTGTAAGGCGAGCTAGCGTTTGTTTCCCAGTCCTAAATGGAGTTGAATCACATGCAGTTTCCGTTCCTAAGAGCAAGAGTTGTTTTCTGGTAAGGAAAGTCACTATTGTGCTCCCATTGCCATACACAGTGCAAATAGCACTCGCGTCTGTTCCCAGCAAGTACAGTGTATTGGACTGAAGAGGAGCTACTGTTCTTGTCAGTTTCCTAAGCAGAATTGAACTAGATATGGCCCGTGTGTGTAGGAAGCACAGTTCTTTTGTTCTGAGCAAGCTCACTGTTGGACCCCATAGGAAACACAGTAGAGTAGAAGAGTGCTCTTTTCTCAAAAGCAGAGTGTGTTTCTTGTAAGGCGAGCTAGCGTTTGTTTCCCAGTCCTAAATGGAGTTGAATCACATGCAGTTTCTGGTCCTACGAACAAGAGTTGTTTTCTGGTAAGAAGAGTCACTATTGTGCTCCCATTGCCATACACAGTACAAATAGCACTGGCGTCTGTACACAGCATGTACAGTGTATTGGACTGAAGAGGATCCACTGTTCTTGTCAGGTCCCTAAGCAGAGTTGAACTAGATATGGCCCATGTGTGTAGGAAGCACAGTTCTTTTGTACTCAGCAAGCTCACTGTTCTGGCCCTATAGGAAACACAGTAGAGTAGAAGAGTGCTCTTTCCTCAAAAGCAGAGTGTGTTTCTTGTAAGGCGAGCCAGCGTTTGTTTCCCAGTCCTAAATGGAGTTGAATCACATGCAGTTTCTGGTCATACGAGCAAGAGTTGTTTTCTGGTAAGAAGAGTCACTATTGTGCTCCCATTGTCACACACAGGGCAAATAGCCCTGGCGTCTGTTCCTAGCATGTACAGTCTATTGGACTGAAGAGGTTCTACTGTTCTTGTCAGTTTCCTAAGCAGAATTGAACTAGATATGGCCCGTGTGTGGGAAGCACAGTTCTTTTGTTCTGAGCAAGCTCACTGTTTGGACCCCATAGGAAACACAGTAGAGTAGAAGAGTGCTCTTTTCTTAAAAGCAGAGTGTGTTTCTTGTAAGGCGAGCTAGCGTTTGTTTCCCAGTCCTAAATGGAGTTGAATCACATGCAGTTTTTGGTCCTACCAGCAAGAGATGTTTTCTGGTAAGGAAAGTCACTATTGTGCTCCCATTGCCATACACAGTGCAAATAGCACTCACGTCTGTTCCCAGCAAGTACAGTGTATTGGACTGAAGAGGAGCTACTGTTCTTGTCAGTTTCCTAAGCAGAATTGAACTAGATATGGCCCGTGTGTGTAGGAATCACAGTTCTTTTGTTCTGAGCAAGCTCACTGTTGGAACCCATAGGAAACACAGTACAGTAGAAGAGTGCTCTTTTCTCAAAAGCAGAGTGTGTTTCTTGTAAGGCGAGCTAGCGTTTGTTTCCCAATCCTAAATGGAGTTGAATCACATGCAGTTTCTGGTCCTACGAGCAAGAGTTGTTTTCTGGTAAGAAGAGTCACTATTGCGCTCCCATTGCCATACACAGTACAAATAGCACTGGCGTCTGTACCCAGCATGTACAGTGTATTGGACTGAAGAGGATCTACTGTTCTTGTCAGTTTCCTAAGCAGAATTGAACTAGATATGGCCCGTGTGTTTAGGAAGGACAGTTCTTTTGTTCTGAGCAAGCTCACATTTCGAACCCCATAGGAAACACAGTAGAGTAGAAGAGTGCATTTTTCTCAAAAGCAGAGTGTGTTTCTTGTAAGGCGAGATAGCTTTTGTTTCCCAGTCCTAAATGGAGTTGAAATACACATGCAGTTTCTGGTCCTACGAGCAAGAGTTGTTTTCTCATAAGAAGAGTCACTATTGCGCTCCCTTTGCCATACACAGTGCAAATAGCCCTCGCGTCTGTTCCCAGCAAGTACAGTGTATTGGACTGAAGAGGAGCTACTGTTCTTGTGAGTTTCCTAAGCAGAATTGAACTAGATATGGCCCGTGTGTGTAGGAAGCACAGTTCTTTTGTTCTGAGCAAGCTCACTGTTTGGACCCCATAGGAAACACAGTAGAGTAGAAGAGTGCTCTTTTCTCAAAAGCAGAGTGTGTTTCTTGTAAGGCGAGCTAGCGTTTGTTTCCCAGTCCTAAATGGAGTTGAATCAAATGCAGTTTCTGGTCCTACGAGCAAGGGTTGTCTTCTGGTAAGAAGAGTCACTATTGCGGTCCCATTGCCATACACAGTGCAAATAGCACTGGCGTCTGTACCCAGCATGTACAGCGTATTGGACTGAAGAGGATCTACTGTTCTTTTCAGTTTCCTAAGCAGAGTTGAACTAGATATGGGCCGTGTGTGTAGGAAGCACAGTTCTTTTGTTCTGAGCAAGCTCACTCTTCGGACCCCATAGGAAACACAGTAGAGTAGAAGAGTGCTCTTTTCTCAAAAGCAGAGTGTGTTTCTTGTAAGGCAAGCTAGCGTTTGTTTCCCAGTCCTAAATGGAGTTGAATCAAATGCAGCTTTTGGTCCTACGAGCAAGAGTTGTTTTCTGGTAAGAAGAGTGACTATTGCACTCCCTTTGCCATACATAGTGTAAATATCCCTCTAGTCTGTTCCCAGCAAGTACAGTGTATTGGACTAAAGAGGATCTACTGTTCTTGTCAGTTTCCTAAGCAGAGTTGAACTAGATATGGCCCGTGTGTGTAGGTAGCACAGTTCTTTTGTTCTCAGCAAGCTCACTGTTCGGACCCCATAGAAAACACAGTAGAGTAGTAGAGTGCGATTTTCTCAAAAGCAGAGTGTGTTTCTTGTAAGGCGAGCTAGCGTTTGTTTGCCAGTCCTAAATGGAGTTGAATCAAATGCAGTTTTTTTTCCTACGAGCAAGAGTTGTTTTCTGGTAAGAGAGTCACTATTGCGTTCCCATTGCTATACATAGTACAAATAACACTCGCGTCTGTTTCCAGCATGTACAGTGTATTGGACTGAAGAGGATCTACTGTTCTTGTCAGTTTCCTAAGCAGAATTGAACTAGATAGGGCCCGTGTGTGTAGGAAGCACAGTTCTTTTGTTCTGAGCAAGCTCACTGTTCTAGCATTATAGGAAACACAGTAGAGTAGAAGAGTGCTCTTTTCTCAAAAGCAGAGTGTGTTTCTTGTAAGGCGAGCTAGCGTTTGTTTCCCAGTCCTTAATGGAGTTGAATCACATGCAGTTTCTGGTCCTACGAGCAAGAGTTTTTTCTGGTAATAAGAGTCACTATTGCGCTCCCATTGTCATACACAGGGCAAATAGCACTGGCCTCTGTTCTCAGCATGTACAGTGTATTGGACTGAAGAGGATCTACTGTTCTTGTCAGGTTCCTAAGCAGAGTTAAACTAGATATGGCCCATGTGTGTAGGAAGCACAGTTCTTTTGTACTCAGCAAGCTCACTGTTCTGGCCCTATAGGAAACACAGTAGAGTAGAAGAGGGCTCTTTCCTCAAAAGCAGAGTGTGTTTCTTGTAAGGCGAGCTAGCGTTTGTTTCCCAGTCCTAAATGGAGTTGTATCACATGCAATTTCTGGTCATACGAGCAAGAGTTGTTTTCTGGTAAGAAGAGTAACTATTGTGCTCCCATTGTCACACACAGGGCAAATAGCACTGGCGTCTGTTCCTAGCATGTACAGTCTATTGGACTGAAGAGGTTCTACTGTTCTTGTCAGTTTCCTAAGCAGAATTGAGCAAGATATGGCCCATGTGTGTAGGAAGCACAGTTCTTTTGTTCTCAGCAAGCTCGCATTTCGAACCCCATAGGAAACACAGTAGAGTAGAAGAGTGCTCTTTTCTCAAAAGCAGAGTGTGTTTCTTGTAAGGCGAGCTAGAGTTTGTTTCCCAGTTCTAAATGGAGTTGAATCTCATGTAGTTTTCGGCCCTCGAGCAAGAGTTGTTTTCTGGTAAGGAAAGTCACTATTGTGCTCCCATTTCCATATACAGTGCAAATAGCACTCGCGTCTGTTCCCAGCAAGTACAGCGTATTGGAATGAAGAGGAGCTACTGTCCTTGTCAGTTTCCTAAGCAGAGTTGAACTAGATATGGCCGGTGTGTGTAGGAAGCACAGTTCTTTTGTTCTGAGCAAGCTCACTGTTCGGACCCCTTAGGAAACAGTAGAGTAGAAGAGTGCTCTTTTCTCAAAAGCAGAGTGTGTTTCTTGTAAGGAGAGCTAGCGTTTGTTTCCCAGTCCTAAATGTGGTTGAATCACATGCAGTTACTGGTCCTACGAGGAAGAGTTGTTTTCTGGTAAGAATAGTCACTATTGCGCTCCCATTGCCATACACAGTGTAAATAGCACTTGCGTCTGTTCCCAGCAAGTACAGTGTATTGGACTGAAGAGGAGCTACTGTTCTTGTCAGTTTCCTAAGCAGAGTTGAACTAGATATGCCCCATGTGTGTAGGATGCACAGTTCTTTTGTTCTTAGCAAGCTCCCTGTTCAGACACCATAGGAAACACAGTAGAGTCGAAGAGTGCTCTTTTGTCAAAAGCAGAGTGTGTTTCTTGTAAGGCGAGCTAGCGTTTGTTTCCCAGTCCTAAATGGAGTTGAATCACATGCAGTTTCCTGTCCTACGAGCAAGAGTTGTTTTCTGGTAAGAAGAGTAACTATTGAGCTCCCTTTGTCATACACAGGGCATATAGCACTGATGTCTGTTCCCAGCATGTACAGTGTATTGGACTGAAGAGGATCTACTGTTCTTGTCAGGTTCTTAAGCAGAATTGAACTAGATATGGCCCGTGTGTGTAGGAAGCACAGTTCTTTTGTTCTGAGCAAGCTCACTGTTTGGAACCCATAGAAAAAACAGTAGAGTAGAAGAGTGCTCTTTTCTCAAAAGCAGAGTGTGTTTCTTGTAAGGCGAGCTAGCGATTGTTTCCCAGTCCTAAATGGAGTTGAGTCACATGCAGTTTCTGGTCCTACGAGCAAGAGTTGTTTTCTGGTAAGAAGAGTCACTATTGTGCTCCCATTGCATTACCCAGTGCAAATAGCACTCGCGTCTGTTCCCAGCAAGTACAGTGTATTGGACTGAAGAGGAGCTACTGTTCTTGTCAGTTTCCCTAGCGGAGTTGTACTAGATATGGTCCGTGTGTGTAGGAAGCACAGTTCTTTTGTTCTGAGCAAGCTCACTGTTCTGGCCCTATAGGAAACACAGTAGAGTAGAAGAGTGCTCTTTTCTCAAAAGCAGAGTGTGTTTCTTGTAAGGCGAGCTAGCGTTTGTTTCCCAGTCCTAAATGGAGTTGAATCACATGCAGTTTCTGGTCCTACGTGCAAGAGTTGTTTTCTGGTAAGAACAGTCACTATTGTGCTCCCATTGTCATACACAGGGCAAATAGCACTGGCGTCTGTTCCCAGCAAGTACAGTGTATTGGACTGAAGAGGAGCTACTGTTCTTGTCAGTTTCCTAAGCAGAATTGAACTAGATATTGCCCGTGTGTGTAGAAAGCACAGTTCTTTTGTTCTGAGCCTGCTCACTGTTCAAACTCCATAGGAAATGCAGTAGAGTAGAAGAGTGCTCTTTTCTCAAAAGCAGAGTGTGTTTCTTGTAAGGCAAGCAAGCGTTTGTTTCCCAGTCAGAAATGGATTTGGATCCCATGCAGTTTCTGGTCCTACGAGCAAGAGTTATTTTCTGGTAAGAAGAGTCACTATTGCGCTCCCATTGCCATATACAGTGCAAATAGCACTCGCGTCTGTTCCAAGCCAGTACAGCGTATTGGACTGAAGAGGAGCTACTGTTCTTGTCAGTTTCCTAAGCAGAGTGTTTTTCTTGTAAGGCGAGCTAGCGTTGGTTTCCCAGTCCTAAATGGAGTTGAATCACATGCAGTTTCTGGTCCTATGAGCAAGAGTTGTTCTCTGGTAAGAAGAGTCACTATTGTGCTCTCATTGTCTTACACAGGGCAAATATCACTGGCGTCGGTTCCCAGCATGTACAGTGTATTGGACTGAAGACGAGCTATTGTTCTTGTTGGTTTTTTAAGCAGAGTTGAACTAGATAAGGCCCGTGTGCATAGGAAGCAGAGTTCTTTTGTTCTGAGAAGCTCACTGTTCTGGCCCCATAGGAAACACAGTAGAGTAGAAGAGTGCTCTTTTCTCAAAAGCAGAGTGTGTTTCTTGTAAGGCGAGCTAGAGTTTGTTTCCCAGTTCTAAATAGAGTTGAATCACATGCAGTTTTCGGTCCTACGAGCAAGAGTTGTTTTCTGGTAAGGAAAGTCACTATTGTGCTCCCATTTCCATATACAGTGCAAAGAACACTCGCGTCTGTTCCCAGCAAGTACAGCATATTGGACTGAAGAGGAGCTACTGTTCTTGTCAGTTTCCTAAGCAGAGTTGAACTAGATATGGCCCGTGTGTGTAGGAAGCACAGTTCTTTTGTTCTGAGCAAACTCACTGTTCGGACCGAATAGGAAACACAGTAGAGTAGAAGACTGCTCTTTTCTCAAAAGCAGAGTGTTTCTTGTAAAGCGAGCTAGTGTTTGTTTCCCATTCAGAAATTCAGTTGAATCCATGCAGTTTCTGGTCCTACGAGCTAGAGTTGTTTTCTGGTAAGAAGAGTCACTATTATGCTCCCTTTGCGATACACTGTGAAAATAGCACTCGCATCTGTTCACAGCAAGTACAGTGTATTGGACTGAAAAGGATCTGATATTCTTGTCAGTTTCTTAAGCAGACTTGAACTAGATATGGCTCGTGTGTTTACGAAGCACAGTTCTTTTCTTCAGAGCAAGCTCATTGTTCCAACACCATAGGAAACACAGTAGAGTAGAAGAGTGCTCTTTTCTCAAAAGCAGAGTGTATTTCTTGTAAGGCAAGCTAGCGTTTGTTTCCCAGTGCTAAATGGAGTTGAATCACATGCAGTTTCTGGTCCTATGATCAAGAGTTGTTTCCTGGTAAGGAAAGTCACTATTGCGCTCCCATTGACATACACAGTGCAAATAGCACTCGCGTCTGTTCCCAGCAAGTACAGTGTATTGGACTGAAGAAGAGCTACTGTTCTTGTCAGTTTCCTAAGCAGAGTTAAACTAGATATGGCCCGTGTTTGTACAATGCACAGTTCTTTTGTTCTGAGCAAGCTCTCTGTTCTGGCCCTATAGGAAACACAGTAGAGTAGAACAGTGCTCTTTTCTGAAAAGCAGAGTGTGTTTCTTGTAAGGCAAGCTAGAGTTTGTTTTTCAGTCCTAAATGGATTTGAGTCACATGCAGTTTCTGTTCCTACGAGCAAGAGTTGTTTTCTGGTAAGAAGAGTCACTGTTGCGCTCCAATTGTCATACACAGTGCAAATAGCACTCGCGTCTGTTCCCAGCATTTACAGTGTATTGGACTGACGTGGATCTATTGTTGTCAGTTTCCTAAGCCGAATTGAATTAGACATGGCCGTGTGGTAGGAAGCACAGTTCTTTTGTTCTGAGCAAGCTAACTGTTCTGGCACTATTGGAAACACAGTAGAGTAGTAGAGTGCTCTTTTATCAAAAGCAGAGTGTGTTTCTTGTAAGGCGAGTTAGCGTTTGTTTCCCAGTCCTAAATGGAGTCGAATCACAAGCAGTTTTTGGTCCTACAAGCAAGAGTTGTTTTCTGGTAAGGAAAGTCAATATTGCGCGCTCATTGCCATACACAGTGCAAATAGCTCTTGCGTCTTTTTCCAGCAAGTACAGTGTATTGGACTGAAGAGGAGCTGCTGTTCTTGTCAGTTTCCTAAGCAGAGTTGAACTAGATATGGCCCGTGTGTGTAAGAAGCACAGTTCTTTTGTTCTGAGCAAGCTCACTGTTCTGGCGCTATAGAAAACACAGTAGAGCAGAAGAGTGCTCTTTTCTCAAAAGCAGAGTGTGTTTCTTGTAAGGCGAGCTATCGTTTGTTTCCCAGTCCTAAATGGAGTTGAATCACATGCAGTTTCTTGTCCTACGAGTAAGAATTGTTTTCTGGTAAGAAGAGTCACTATTGTGCTCCAATTGCCATTCACAGTGCAAATAGGATTCGCGTCTGTTCCCAGCAAGTACAGTGTATTGGACTGAAGAGGAGCTGCTGTACTTGTCAGTTTCCTAAGCAGAGTTGAACTAGATATGTCCCGTGTGTGTAGGAAGCAAAGTTCTTTTGTTCTGAGCAAGCTCACTGTTTGGACCCCATAGGAAACACAGTAGAGTAGAAGAGTGCTCTTTTCTCAAAAGCAGAGTGTGTTTCTTGTAAGGCGAGCTAGCGTTTGTTTCCCAGTCCTAAATGGAGTTGAATCACATGCAGTTTCTGGTCCTACGAGCAAGAGTTGTTTTTTGGTAAGAAGAGTCACTATTGTGCTCCCATTGCCATACAAAGTGCAAATAGCACTGGCGTCTGTACCCAGCATGTACAGCGTATTGGACTGAAGAGGATCTACTGTTCTTTTCAGTTTCCTAAGCAGAGTTGAACTAGATATGGCCCGTGTGTGTAGGAAGCACAGTTCTTTTGTTCTGAGCAAGCTCACTGTTCGGACCCCATAGGAAACACAGTAGAGTAGAAGAGTGCTCTTTTCTCAAAAGCAGAGTGTGTTTCTTGTAAGGCGACCTAGTGTTTGTTTCCCAGTCCTAAATGGAGTTGAATCACATGCAGTTTCTGGTCCTACGAGCAAGAGTTGTTTTTTGTTAAGAAGAGTCACTATTGTGCTCCCATTGCCATAAAAAGTGCAAATAGCACTGGCGTCTGTACCCAGCATGTACAGCGTATTGGACTGAAGAGGATCTACTGTTCTTGTCAGTTTCCTAAGCAGAATTGAACAAGTTATGGCCCGTGTGTGTAGGAAGCACAGTTCTTTTGTTCTGAGCAAGCTCACATTTCGAACCCCATAGGAAACACAGTAGAGTAGAAGAGTGCATTTTTCTCAAAAGCAGAGTGTGTTTCTTGTAAGGCGAGCTAGCTTTTGTTTCGAGTCCTAAATGGAGTTGAATCACATGCAGTTTCCGTTCCTAGGAGCAAGAGTTGTTTTCTGGTAAAGAAAGTCACTATTGTGCTCCCATTGCCATACACAGTGCAAATAGCACTCTCGTCTGTTTCCAGCAAGTACAGTGTATTGGACTGAAGAGGAGCTACTGTTCTTGTCAGTTTCCTAAGCAGAATTGAACTAGATATGGCACGTGTGTGTAGGAAGCACAGTTCATTTGTTCTGAGCAAGCTCACTGTTTGGACCCCAAAGGAAACACAGTAGAGTAGATGAGTGCTCTTTTCTCAAAAGCAGAGTGTGTTTCTTGTAAGGCGAGCTAGCGTTTGTTTCCCAATCCTAAATGGAGTTGAATCACATGCAGTTTCTGGTCATACGAGCAAGAGTTGTTTTCCGGTAAGAAGAGTCACTATTGCGCTCCCATTGCCATACACAGTGCAAATAGCACTGGCGTCTGTACCCAGCATGTACAGTGTATTGGACTGAAGAGGATCTACTGTTCTTGTCAGTTTCCTAAGCAGAATTGAACTAGATATGGCCCCTGTGTGTAGGAAGCACAGTTCTTTTGTTCTGAGCAAGCTCACTGATCTGGCCCTATAGGAAACACAGTAGAGTAGAAGAGTGCTCTTTTCTGAAAAGCAGAGTGTGTTCCTTGTAAGGCGAGCTAGCGTTTGTTTCCCAGTTTTAAATGGAGTTGAATCACATGCAATTTATGTTCCTACGAGCAAGAGTTTTTTCTGGTAATAATAGTCACTATTGCGCTCCCATTGTCATACTCAGGGCAAATACCACTGGCCTCTGTTCCCAGGATGTACAGTGTATTGGACTGAAGAGGATCTACTGTTCTTGTCAAGTTCCTAAGCAGAGTTGAACTAGATATGGCTCATGTGTGTAAAAAGCACAGTTCTTTTGTACTCAGCAAGCTCACTGTTCTGGCGCTATGGGAAACACAGTAGAGTAGAAGAGTGCTCTTTCCTCAAAAGCAGAGTGTGTTTCTTGTAAGTCGAGCTAGCATTTGTTTTCCAGTCCTAAATGGAGTTGAATCACATGCAGGGTCCATTCCTACGATCAAGAGTTGTTTTCTGGTAAGGAAAGTCACTATTGAGCTGCCATTGCCATACACAGTGCAAATAGCACTCACGTTTGTTCCCAGCAAGTACAGTGTATTGGACTGAAGAGGAGCTACTGTTCTTGTCAGTTTCCTAAGCAGAATTTAACTAGATATGGCCCGTGTGTGTAGGAAGCACAGTTTTTTGGTTCTGAGCAAGCTCAATGTTTGGACCCTATAGGAAACACAGTAGAGTAGAAGAGTGCTCTTTCCTCAAAAGCAGAGTGTGTTTCTTGTAAGGCGAGCTAGCGTTTGCTTCCCAGTCCTAAATGGAGTTGAATCACATGCAGTTTCTTGTCATACGAGCAAGAATTGTTTTCTGGGAAGAAGAGTCACTATTGCGCTCCCATTGTCACACACAGGGCAAATAGCACTGGCGTCTGTTCACAGCATGTACAGTCTATTGGACTGAAGAGGTTCTACTGTTCTTGTCAGTTTCCTAAGCAGAATTGAACAAGATATGGCCCGGGTGTGTAGGAAGCACAGTTCTTTTGTTCTGAGCAAGCTCACATTTCGAACCCCATAGGAAACACAGTAGAGTAGAAGAGTGTATTTTTCTCAAAACCAGAGTGTGTTAATTGTAAGGCGAGCTAGCATTTGTTTCCCAGTCCTAAATGGAGTTGAATCACATGCAGTTTCTGGTCATACGAGCAAGAGTTGTTTTCTGGGAAGAAGAGTCACTATTGCGCTCCGATTGTCACACACAGGGCAAATAGCACTGGCATCTGTTCCCAGCATGTACAGTCTATTGGACTGAAGAGGTTCTACTGTTCTTGTCAGTTTCCTAAGCAGAATTGAACAAGATATGGCCCGTGTGTGTAGGAAGCACAGTTCTTTTGTTCTGAGCAAGCTCACTTTTCGAACCCCTTAGGAAACACAGTAGAGTAGAAGAGTGCATTTTTCTCAAAAGCAGAGTGTGTTTCTTGTAAGGCGAGCTAGCGTTTGTTTCCCAGTCCTAAATGGAGTTGAAATACACATGCAGTTTCTGGTCCTACGAGCAAGAGTTGTTTTCTGGTAAGAAGGGTCACTATTTCGATCCCTTTGCCATACACAGTGCAAATAGCCCTCGCGTCTGTTCCCAGCAAGTACAGTGTATTGGACTGAAGAGGAGCTACTGTTCTTGTCATTTTCCTAAGCAGAGTTGAACTAGATATGGCCCATGTGTGTAGGAAGCACAGTTCTTTTGTACTCAGCAAGCTCACTGTTCTGGCCCAATAGGAAAAACAGTAGAGTAGAAGAGTGCTCTTTTCTCAAAAGCAGAGTGTGTTTCTTGTAAGGCGAGCTAGCGTTTGTCTCCCAGTCCTAAATGGAGTTGAATCACATGCAGTTTCCGTTCCTACGAGCAAGAGTTGTTTTCTAGTAAGGAAAGTCACTGTTGTGCTCCCATTGCCATACACAGTGCAAATAGCACTCGCGACTGTTCCCAGCAAGTACAGTGTATTGGACTGAAGAGGAGCTACTGTTCTTGTCAGTTTCCTAAGCAGAATTTAACTAGATATGGCCCGTGTGTGTAGGAAGCAATGTTCTTTTGTTCTGAGCAAGCTCACTGTTTGGACCCCATAGGAAACACAGTAGAGTAGAAGAGTGCTCTTTTCTCAAAAGTAGAGTGTGTTTCTTGTAAGGCGAGCTAGCGTTTGTTTCCCAGTCCTAAATGGAGTTGAATCACATGCAGTTTCTGGTCCTACGAGCAAGAGTTGTTTTTTGGTAAGAAGAGTCACTATTGTGCTCCCATTGCCAAACAAAGTGCAAAAAGCACTGGCGTCTGTACCCAGCATGTACAGCGTATTGGACTGAAGAGGATCTACTGTTCTTTTCAGTTTCCTAAGCAGAGTTGAACTAGATATGGCCCGTGTGTGTAGGAAGCACAGTTCTTTTGTTCTGAGCAAGCTCACTGTTCGGACCCCATAGGAAACACAGTAGAGTAGAAGAGTGCTCTTTTCTCAAAAGCAGAGTGTGTTTCTTGTAAGGCGACCTAGCGTTTGTTTCCCAGTCCTAAATGGAGTTGAATCACATGCAGTTTCTGGTCCTATGAGCAAGAGTTGTTTTCTGGTAAGAAGAGTCACTATTGCGCTCCCATTGTCACACACAGGGCAAATAGCACTGGCGTCTGTTCCCAGCATGTACAGTCTATTGGACTGAAGAGGTTCTACTGTTCTTGTCAGTTTCCTAAGCAGAATTGAACAAGATATGGCCCGTGTGTAGGAAGCACAGTTCTTTTGTCTGAGCAAGCTCACATTTCGAACCCCATAGGAAACACAGTAGAGTAGAAGAGTGCATTTTTCTCAAAAGCAGAGTGTGTTTCTTGTAAGGCGAGCTAGCGTTTGTTTCCCAGTCCTAAATGGAGTTGAAATACACATGCAGTTTCTGGTCCTACGAGCAACAGTTGTTTTCTGGTAAGAAGGGTCACTATTTCGATCCCTTTGCCATACACAGTGCAAATAGCCCTCGCGTCTGTTCCCAGCAAGTACAGTGTATTGGACTGAAGAGGAGCTACTGTTCTTGTCATTTTCATAAGCAGAGTTGAACTAGATATGGCCCATGTGTGTAGGAAGCACAGTTCTTTTGTACTCAGCAAGCTCACTGTTCTGGCCCAATAGGAAAAACAGTAGAGTAGAAGAGTGCTTTTTTCTCAAAAGCAGAGTGTGTTTCTTGTAAGGCGAGCTAGCGTTTGTCTCCCAGTCCTAAATGGAGTTGAATCACATGCAGTTTCTGGTCCTACGAGCAAGAGTTGTTTTTTGGTAAGAAGAGTCACTATTGTGCTCCCATTGCCATACAAAGTGCAAATAGCACTCGCGTCTGTTCCCAGCAAGTACAGTGTATTGGACTGAAGAGGATCTACTGTTCTTTTCAGTTTCCTAAGCAGAGTTGAACTAGATATGGCCCGTGTGTGTAGGAAGCACAGTTCTTTTGTTCTGAGCAAGCACACTGTTCGGACCCCATAGGAAACACAGTAGAGTAGAAGAGTGCTCTTTTCTCAAAAGTAGAGTGTGTTTCTTGTAAGGCGACCTAGCGTTTGTTTCCCAGTCCTAAATGGAGTTGAATCACATGCCGTTTCTGGTCATATGATCAAGAGTTGTTTTCTGGGAAGAAGAGTCACTATTGCGCTCCCATTGTCACACACAGGGAAAAAGCACTGGCGTCTGTTCCCAGCATGTACAGTCTATTGGACTGAAGAGGATCTACTGTTCTTGTCAGAGTCCTAAGCAGAATTGAACAAGATATGGCCCGTGTGTGTAGGAAGCACAGTTCTTTTGTTCTGAGCAAGCTCACATTTCGAACCCCATAGGAAACACAGCAGAGTAGAAGAGTGCATTTTTCTCAAAAGCAGAGTGTGTTTCTTGTAAGGCGAGCTAGCGTTTGTTTCCCAGTCCTAAATGGAGTTGAAATACAAATGCAGTTACTGGTCCTACGAGCAACAGTTGTTTTCTGGTACGAAGGGTCACTATTTCGATCCCTTTGCCATCCACAGTGCAAATAGCCCTCGCGTCTGTTCCCAGCAAGTACAGTGTATTGGACTGAAGAGGAGCTACTGTTCTTGTCAGTTTCCTAAGCAGAGTTGAACTAGATATGGCCCATGTGTGCAGGAAGCACAGTTCTTTTGTACTCAGCAAGCTCACTGTTCTGGCCCTATAGGAAACACAGTAGAGTAGAAGAGTGCTCTTTCCTCAAAAGCAGAGTGTGTTTCTTGTAAGTCGAGCTAGCGTTTGTTTCCCAGTCCTAAATGGAGTTGAATCACATGCAGTTTCCGTTCCTACGATCAAGAGTTGTTTTCTGGTAAGGAAAGTCACTATTGAGCTCCCATTGCCATACACAGTGCAAATAGCACTCGCGTCTGTTCCCAGCAAGTACAGTGTATTGGACTGAAGAGGAGCTACTGTTCTTGTCAGTTTCCTAAGCAGAATTTAACTAGATATGGCCCGTGTGTGTAGGAAGTACAGTTCTTTTGTTCTGAGCAAGCTCAGTGTTTGGACCCTATAGGAAACACAGTAGAGTAGAAGAGTGCATTTTTCTCAAAAGCAGAGTGTTTCTTGTAAGGCGAGCTAGCTTTTGTTTCGCAGTCCTAAATGGAGTTGAATCACATGCAGTTTCCGTTCCTAGGAGCAAGAGTTGTTTTCTGGTAAGGAAAGCCACTATTGCGCTCCCATTGCCATACACAGTGCAAATAGCACTCGCCTCTGTTCCCAGCAAGTACAGTGTATTGGACTGAAGAGGAGCTACTGTTCTTGTCATTTTCCTAAGCAGAATTGAACTAGATATGGGACGTGTGTGTAGGAAGCACAGTTCATTTGTTCTGAGCAAGCTCACTGTTTGGACCCCAAAGGAAACACAGTAGAGTAGAAGAGTGCTCTTTTCTCAAAAGCAGAGTGTGTTTCTTGTAAGGCGAGCTAGCGTTTGTTTCCCAGTCCTAAATGGAGTTGAATCACATGCAGTGTCTGGTCATACGAGCAAGAGTTGTTTTCTGGTAAGAAGAGTCACTATTGCGCTCCCATTGCCATACACAGTGCAAATAGCACTGGCGTCTGTACCCAGCATGTACAGTGTATTGGACTGAAGAGGATCTACTGTTCTTGTCAGTTTCCTAAGCAGAATTGAACTAGATATGGCCCGTGTGTGTAGGAAGCAGAGTTCTTTTGTTCTGAGCAAGCTCACTGTTCTGGCCCTATAGGAAACACAGTAGAGTAGAAGAGTGCTCTTTTCTCAAAAGCAGAGTGTGTTTCTTGTAAGGCGAGCTAGCGTTTGTTTCCCAGTCCTAAATGGAGTTGAATTACATGCAGTTTCTGTTCCTATGAGCAAGAGTTGTTTTCTGGTAAGGAAAGTCACTATTGCGCTCCCATTGCCATACAAAGTGCAAATAGCACTCGCCTCTGTTCCCAGCAAGTACAGTGTATTGGACTGAAGAGGAGCTACTGTTCTTGTCAGTTTCCTAAGCAGAATTGAACTAGATATGGCCCGTGTGTGTAGGAAGCAAAGTTCTTTTGTTCTGAGCAAGCTCACTGTTTGGACCCCATAGGAAACACATTAGAGTAGAAGAGTGCTCTTTTCTCAAAAGCAGAGTGTGTTTCTTGTAAGGCGAGCTAGCGTTTGTTTCCCAGTCCTAAATGGAGTTGAATCACATGCAGTTTCTGGTCCTACGAGCAAGAGTTGTTTTTTGGTAAGAAGAGTCACTATTGTGCTCCCATTGCCATACAAAGTGCAAATAGCACTGGCGTCTGGACCCAGCATGTACAGCGTATTGGACTGAAGAGGATCTACTGTTCTTTTCAGTTTCCTAAGCAGAGTTGAACTAGATATGGCCCGTGTGTGTAGGAAGCACAGTTCTTTTGTTCTGAGCAAGCTCACTCTTCGGACCCCATAGGAAACACAGTAGAGTAGAAGAGTGCTCTTTTCTCAAAAGCAGAGTGTGTTTCTTGTAAGGCGACCTAGCGTTTGTTTCCCAGTCCTAAATGGAGTTGAATCACATGCAGTTTCTGGTCCTATGAGCAAGAGTTGTTTTCTGGGACGAAGAGTCACTATTGCGCTCCCATTGTCACACACAGGGCAAATAGCACTGGCATCTGTTCCCAGCATGTACAGTCTATTGGACTGAAGAGGTTCTACTGTTCTGTCAGTTTCCTAAGCAGAATTGAACAGGATATGGCCCGTGTGTGTAGGAAGCACAGTTCTTTTTTTCTGAGCAAGCTCACATTTCGAACCCCATAGGAAACACAGTAGAGTAGAAGAGTGCTCTTTCCTCAAAAGCAGAGTGTGTTTTTTGTAAGGCGAGCTAGCGTTTGTTTACCAGTCCTAAATGGAGTTGAATCACATGCAGTTTCCGTTCCTATGAGCAAGAGTTGTTTTCTGGTAAGGAAAGTCACTATTGTGCTCCCATTGCCATACACAGTGCAAATAGCCCTCGCGTCTGTTCCCAGCAAGTACAGTGTATTGGACTGAAGAGGAGCTACTGTTCTTGTCAGTTTCCTATAGCAGAATTGAACTAGATATGGCCCGTGTGTGTACGAAGCAAAGTTCTTTCGTTCTGAGCAAGCTCACTGTTTGGACCCCATAGGAAACACAGTAGAGTAGAAGAGTGCTCTTTTCTCAAAAGCAGAGTGTGTTTCTTGTAAGGCGAGCTAGCGTTTGTTTCCCAGTCCTAAATGGAGTTGAATCACATGCAGTTTCTGTTCCTACGAGCAAGGGTTGTTTTCTGGTAAGAAGAATCACTTTTGTGCTCCCTTAGCCATACACAGTGCAAATAGCACTGGCGTCTGTACCCAGCATGTACAGCGTATTGGACTGTAGAGGATCTACTGTTCTTTTCAGTTTCCTAAGCAGAGTTGAACTAGATATGGCCCGTTTGTGTAGGAAGCACAGTTCTTTTGTTCTGAGCAAGCTCACTGTTCGGACCCCATAAGAAACACAGTAGAGTAGAAGAGTGCTCTTTTCTCAAAAGCAGAGTGTGTTTCTTGTAAGGCGAGCTAGCGTTTGTTTCCCAGTCCTAAATGGAGTTGAATCACATGCAGTTTTTGGTCCTACGAGCAAGTGTTGTTTTCTGGTAAGAAGAGTCACTATTGCGCTCCCATTGCCATACATCGTACAAATAACACTCGCATCTGTTTCCAGCAAGTACAGTGTATTGGTCTGAAGAGGAGCTACTGTTCATGTCAGTTTCCTAACCAAAGTTGAACTAGATATGGCCCGTGTGTGTAGGAAGCACAGTTCTTTTGTTCTGAGCAAGCTCACTGTTGGACCCCATAGGAAACACAGTAGAGTAGAAGAGTGCTCTTTTCTCAAAAGCAGAGTGTGTTTCTTGTAAGGCGAGCTAGCGTTTGTTTCCCAATCCTAAATGGAGTTGAATCACATGCAGTTTCTGGTCCTATGAGCAAGAGTTGTTTTCTGGTAAGAAGAGTCACTATTGCGCTCCCATTGCCATACACAGTACAAATAGCACTGGCGTCTGTACCCAGCATGTACAGTGTATTGGACTGAAGAGGATCTACTGTTCTTGTCAGGTTCCTAAGCAGAGTTGAACTAG
The DNA here is from genome assembly GCF_949786415.1 of Peromyscus eremicus. NCBI lineage: Eukaryota > Metazoa > Chordata > Mammalia > Rodentia > Cricetidae > Peromyscus > Peromyscus eremicus. The sequence goes on from NW_026734732.1 coordinate 103,202, forward strand.
ATATGGCCCATGTGTGTACGAAGCACAGTTCTTTTGCACTCAGCAAGCTCACTGTTCTGGCCCTATAGGAAACACAGTAGAGTAGAAGAGTGCTCTTTTCTCAAAAACAGAGTGTGTTTCTTGTAAGGCAAGCTAGTGTTTGTTTCCCAGTCCTAAATGGAGTTGAATCACATGCAGTTTCTGGTCCTATGAGCAATAGTTTTTTCTGGTAATAAGAGTCACTATTGCGCTCCCATTGTCATACACAGGGCAAATAGCACTGGCCTCTTTTCTCAGCATTTACAGTGTATTGGACTGAAGAGGATCTACTGTTCTTGTCAGGTTCCTAAGCAGATTTGAACTAGATATGGCCCATGTGTGTAGGAAGCACAGTTCTTTTGTACTCAGCAAGCTCACTGTTCTGGCCCTATAGGAACAACAGTAGAGTAGAATAGTGCTCTTTCCTCAAAAGCAGAGTATGTTTTTGTAAGGCGAGAAAGCGTTTGTTTTCCAGTCCTAAATGGAGTTGAATCACATGCAGTTTCCGTTCCTAAGAGCAAGAGTTGTTTTCTGGTAAGGAAAGTCACTATTGTGCTCCCATTGCCATACACAGTGCAAATAGCCCTCGCGTCTGTTCCCAGCAAGTACAGTGTATTGGACTGAAGAGGAGCTACTGTTCTTGTCAGTTTCCTAAGCAGAATTGAACTAGATATGGCCCGAGTGTGTAGGAAGCACAGTTCTTTTGTTCTGAGCAAGCTCACTGTTGGACCCCATAGGAAACACAGTAGAGTAGAAGAGTGCTCTTTTCTCAAAAGCAGAGTGTGTTTCTTGTAAGGCGAGCTAGCGTTTGTTTCCCAGTCCTAAATGGAGTTGAATAACATGCAGTTTCTGGTCCTACGAACAAGAGTTGTTTTCTGGTAAGAAGAGTCACTATTGTGCTCCCATTGCCATACACAGTACAAATAGCACTGGCGTCTGTACACAGCATGTACAGTGTATTGGACTGAAGAGGATCCACTGTTCTTGTCAGGTCCCTAAGCAGAGTTGAACTAGATATGGCCCATGTGTGTAGGAAGCACAGTTCTTTTGTACTCAGCAAGCTCACAGTTCTGGCCCTATAGGAAACACAGTAGAGTAGAAGAGTGCCCTTTCCTCAAAAGCAGAGTGTGTTTCTTGTAAGGCGAGCTAGCGTTTGTTTCCCAGTCCTAAATGGAGTTGAATCACATGCAGTTTCTGGTCATACGAGCAAGAGTTGTTTTCTGGTAAGAAGAGTCACTATTGTGCTCCCATTGTCACACACAGGGCAAATAGCCCTGGCGTCTGTTCCTAGCATGTACAGTCTATTGGACTGAAGAGGTTCTACTGTTCTTGTCAGTTTCCTAAGCAGAATTGAACTAGATATGGCCCGTGTGTGGGAAGCACAGTTCTTTTGTTCTGAGCAAGCTCACTGTTTGGACCCCATAGGAAACACAGTAGAGTAGAAGAGTGCTCTTTTCTCAAAAGCAGAGTGTGTTTCTTGTAAGGCGAGCTAGCGTTTGTTTCCCAGTCCTAAATGGAGTTGAATTGAAATGCAGTTTTTGGTCCTACGAGCAAGAGTTGTTTTCTGCTAAGAAGAGTCACTATTGCGCTCCCATTGCCATACATAGTACAAATAACACTCGCGTCTGTTTCCAGCAAGTACAGTGTATTGGTTTGAAGAGGAGCTACTGTTCATGTCAGTTTCCTAAGCAAAGTTGAACTACATAAGGCCCGTGTGTGTAGGAAGCACAGTTCTTTTGTTCTGAGCAAGCTCACTGTTCGAACCCCATAGGAAACACAATAGAGAGAAGAGTGCTCTTTTCTCAAAAGCAGAGTGTGTTTCTTGTAAGTCGAGCTAGCGTTTGTTTCCCAGTCTTAAATGGAGTTGAAATACACATGCAGTTTCTGGTCCTACCAGCAAGAGTTGTTTTCTGGTTAGAAGAGTCACTATTGTACTCCCTTTGCCATACACAATGCAAATAGCACTCTCGTCTGTTCCCAGCAAGTACAGTGTATTGGACTGAAGAGGAGCTACAGTTCTTGTCAGTTTCCTAAGCAGAATTGAACAAGATATGGCCCGTGTGAGTAGGAAGCACAGTTTTTTGTTCTGAGCAAGCTCACATTTCGAACCCCATAGAAAACACAGTAGAGTAGAAGAGTGCATTTTTCTCAAAAGCAGAGTGTGTTTCTTGTAAGGCGAGCTACAGTTTGTTTCCTAGGCCTAAATGGAGTTGAAATACACATGCAGATTCTGGTCCTACCAGCAAGAGTTGTTTTCTGGTTAGAAGAGTCACTATTGCGCTCCCTTTGCCATACACAATGCAAATAGCCCTCGCGTCTGTTCCCAGCAAGTACAGTGTTTTGGACTGAAGAGGAGCTACTGTTCTTGTCAGTTTCCTAAGCAGAGTTGAACTAGATATGGCCCATGTGTGTAGGAAGCACATTTCTTTTGTTCTCAGCAAGCTCACTGTTCGGACCCCATAGGAAACACAGTAGAGTAGAAGAGTGCTCTTTTCTCAAAAGCAGAGTGTGTTTCTTGTAAGGCGAGCTAGCGTTTGTGTCCCAGTCCTAAATGGAGTTGAATCACATGCAGTTTCTGGTCCTACGTGCAAGAGTTGTTTTCTGGTAAGAAGAGTCACTATTGCACTCCCATTGTCATACACAGTGCAAATATCACTGTCGTCTGTACCCAGCATGTACAGTCTATTGGACTGAAGAGGATCTACTGTTCTTGTCAGTTTCCTAAGCAGAATTGAACTAGATATGGCTCGTGTGTGTAGGAAGCACAGTTCGTTTGTTCTGAGCAAGCTCACTGTTCTAGCCCTATAAGAAACACAGTGGAGTAGAAGAGTGCTCTTTTCTCAAAAGCAGAGTGTGTTTCTTGTAAGGCGAGCTAGCGTTTGTTTCCCAGTCCTAAATGGAGTTGAATCACATGCAGTTTCTGGTCCTACGAGCAAGAGTTTTTTCTGGTAATAAGAGTCACTATTGTGCTCCCATTGTCATACACAGGGCAAATAGCACTGGCCTCTGTTCTCAGCATTTACAGTGTATTGGACTGAAGAGGATCTACTGTTCTTGTCAGGTTCCTAAGCAGAGTTGAACTAGATATGGCCCATGTGTGTAGGATGAACAGTTCTTTTGTACTCAGCAAGCTCACTGTTCTAGCCCTATAGGAAACACAGTGGAGTAGAAGAGTGCTCTTTTCTCAAAAGCAGAGTGTGTTTCTTGTAAGGCGAGCTAGAGTTTGTTTCCCAGTCCTAAATGAAGTTGAATGACATGCAGTTTCCGTTCCTACGAGCAAGAGTTGTTTTCTGGTAAGGAAAGTCACTATTGTGCTCCCATTGTCATACACAGTGCAAATAGCACTCGCGTCTGTTCCCAGCAAGTACAGTGTATTGGACTGAAGAGGAGCTACTGTTCTTGTCAGTTTCCTTAGCAGAATTGAACTAGATATGGCCCGTGTGTGTAGGAAGCACAGTTCTTTTGTTCTGAGCAAGCTCACTGTTCGGACCCCATAAGAAACACAGTAGAGTAGAAGAGTGCTATTTTCTCAAAAGCAGAGTGTGTTTCTTGTAAGGCGAGCTAGCGTTTGTTTCCCAGTCCTAAATGGAGTTGAATCAAATTCAGTTTTTGGTCCTATGAGCAAGAGTTGTTTTCTGGTAAGAAGAGTGACTATTGCACTCCCTTTGCCATACATAGTGCAAATATCCCTCTCGTCTGTGCCCAGCAAGTACAGTGTATTGGACTGAAGAGGAGCTGCTGTTCTTGTCAGTGTCCTAAGCAGAGTTGAACTAGATATGGCCCGTGTGTGTAGGAAGCACAGTTCTTTTGTTCTGAGCAAGCTCACTGTTCTAGCCCTATAGGAAACACAGTAGAGTAGAAGAGTGCTCTTTTCTCAAAAGCAGAGTGTGTTTCTTGTAAGGCGAGCTAGCGTTTGTTTCCCAGTCCTAAATGGAGTTGAAATACACATGCAGTTTCTGTTCCTACGAGCAAGAGTTGCTTTCTCGTAAGAAGAGTCACTATTGCGCTCCCTATGCCATACACAGTGCAAATAGCCCTCGCGTCTCTTCCCAGCAAGTACAATGTATTGGACTGAAGAGGATCTACTGTTCTTGTCAGTTTCCTAAGCAGAATTGAACTAGATATGGCCCGTGTGTGTAGGAAGCACAGTTCTTTTGTTCTGAGCAATCTCACTGTTCTAGGAAACACAGTGGAGTAGAAGAGTGCTCTTTTCTCAAAAGCAGAGTGTGTTTCTTGTAAGGCAAGCTAGCGTTTGTTTCCCAGTCCTAAATGGAGTTGAATCACATGCAGTTTCAGGTCCTACGAGCAAGAGTTTTTTGTGGTAATAAGAGTCACTATTGTGCTCCCATTGTCATACACAGGGCAAAGAGCACTGGCCTCTGTTCTCAGCATGTACAGTGTATTGGACTGAAGAGGATCTACTGTTCTTGTCAGGTTCCTAAGCAGAGTTGAACTAGATATGGCCCATGTGTGTAGGAAGCACATTTCTTTTGTACTCAGCAAGCTCACTGTTCTGGCCCTATAGGAAACACAGTAGATTAGAAGAGTGCTCTTTCCTCAAAAGCAGAGTGTGCTTCTTGTAAGGTGAGCTAGCGTTTGTTTCCCAGTCCTAAATGGAGTTGAATCACATGCAGTTTCCGTTCCTACGAGCAAGAGTTATTTTCTGGTAAGGAAAGTCACTATTGTGCTCCCATTGCCATACATAGTGCAAATAGCACTCGCGTCTGTTCCCAGCAAGTACAGTGTATTGGACTCAATAGGAGCTACTGTTCTTTTCAGTTTCCTAAGCAGAATTGAACTAGATATGGCCCGTGTGTGTAGGAAGCACAGTTCATTTGTACTCAGCAAGCTCACTGTTTGGACCCCATAGGAAACACAGTAGAGTAGAAGAGTGCTCTTTCCTCAAAAGCAGAGTGTGTTTCTTGTAAGGCGAGCTAGCATTTGTTTCCCAGTCCTAAATGGAGTTGAATCACATGCAGTTTCTGTTCCTACGAGCAAGGGTTGTTTTCTGGTAAGAAGAATCACTTTTGTGCTCCCTTTGCCATACACAGTGTAAATAGCACTGGCGTCTGTACCCAGCATGTACAGCGTATTGGACTGTAGAGGATCTACTGTTCTTTTCAGTTTCCTAAGCAGAGTTGAACTAGATATGGCCCGTTTGTGTAGGAAGCACAGTTCTTTTGTTCTGAGCAAGCTCACTGTTCGGACCCCATAAGAAACACAGTAGAGTAGAAGAGTGCTCTTTTCTCAAAAGCAGAGTGTGTTTCTTGTAAGGCGAGCTAGCGTTTGTTTCCCAGTCCTAAATGGAGTTGAATCACATGCAGTTTTTGGTCCTACGAGCAAGTGTTGTTTTCTGGTAAGAAGAGTCACTATTGCGCTCCCATTGCCATACATCATACAAATAACACTCGCATCTGTTTCCAGCAATTACAGTGTATTGGTCTGAAGAGGAGCTACTGTTCATGTCAGTTTCCTAACCAAAGTTGAACTAGATATGGCCCGTGTGTGTAGGAAGCACAGTTCTTTTGTTCTGAGCAAGCTCACTGTTGGACCCCATAGGAAACACAGTAGAGTAGAAGAGTGCTCTTTTCTCAAAAGCAGAGTGTGTTTCTTGTAAGGCGAGCTAGCGTTTGTTTCCCAATCCTAAATGGAGTTGAATCACATGCAGTTTCTGGTCCTATGAGCAAGAGTTGTTTTCTGGTAAGAAGAGTCACTATTGCGCTCCCATTGCCATACACAGTACAAATAGCACTGGCGTCTGTACCCAGCATGTACAGTGTATTGGACTGAAGAGGATCTACTGTTCTTGTCAGGTTCCTAAGCAGAGTTGAACTAGATATGGCCCATGTGTGTAGGAAGCACAGTTCTTTTGCACTCAGCAAGCTCACTGTTCTGGCCCTATAGGAAACACAGTAGAGTAGAAGAGTGCTCTTTTCTCAAAAACAGAGTGTGTTTCTTGTAAGGCAAGCTAGCGTTTGTTTCCCAGTCCTAAATGGAGTTGAATCACATGCAGTTTCTGGTCCTACGAGCAAGAGTTTTTTCTGGTAATAAGAGTCACTATTGCGCTCCCATTGTCATACACAGGGCAAATAGCACTGGCCTCTTTTCTCAGCATGTACAGTGTATTGGACTGAAGAGGATCTACTGTTCTTGTCAGGTTCCTAAGCAGAGTTGAACTAGATATGGCCCATGTGTGTAGGAAGCACAGTTCTTTTGTACTCAGCAAGCTCACTGTTCTGGCCCTATAGGAACAACAGTAGAGTAGAAGAGTGCTCTTTCCTCAAAAGCAGAGTGTGTTTTTGTAAGGCGAGCTAGCGTTTGTTTCCCAGTCCTAAATGGAGTTGAATCACATGCAGTTTCCCTTCCTAAGAGCAAGAGTTGTTTTCTGGTAAGGAAAGTCACTATTGTGCTCCCATTGCCATACACAGTGCAAATAGCACTCGCGTCTGTTCCCAGCAAGTACAGTGTATTGGACTGAAGAGGAGCTACTGTTCTTGTCAGTTTCCTAAGCAGAATTGAACTAGATATGGCCCGAGTGTGTAGGAAGCACAGTTCTTTTGTTCTGAGCAAGCTCACTGTTGGACCCCATAGGAAACACAGTAGAGTAGAAGAGTGCTCTTTTCTCAAAAGCAGAGTGTGTTTCTTGTAAGGCGAGCTAGCGTTTGTTTCCCAGTCCTAAATGGAGTTGAATCACATGCAGTTTCTGGTCCTACGAACAAGAGTTGTTTTATGGTAAGAAGAGTCACTATTGTGCTCCCATTGCCATACACAGTACAAATAGCACTGGCGTCTGTACACAGCATGTACAGTGTATTGGACTGAAGAGGATCCACTGTTCTTGTCAGGTCCCTAAGCAGAGTTGAACTAGATATGGCCCATGTGTGTAGGAAGCACAGTTCTTTTGTACTCAGCAAGCTCACTGTTCTGGCCCTATAGGAAACACAGTAGAGTAGAAGAGTGCTCTTTCCTCAAAAGCAGAGTGTGTTTCTTGTAAGGCGAGCTAGCGTTTGTTTCCCAGTCCTAAATGGAGTTGAATCACATGCAGTTTCTGGTCCTACGAACAAGAGTTGTTTTCTGGTAAGAAGAGTCACTATTGTGCTCCCATTGTCACACACAGGGCAAATAGCCCTGGCGTCTGTTCCTAGCATGTACAGTCTATTGGACTGAAGAGGTTCTACTGTTCTTGTCAGTTTCCTAAGCAGAATTGAACTAGATATGGCCCGTGTGTGAGAAGCACAGTTCTTTTGTTCTGAGCAAGCTCACTGTTTGGACCCCATAGGAAACACAGTAGAGTAGAAGAGTGCTCTTTTCTTAAAAGCAGAGTGTGTTTCTTGTAAGGCGAGCTAGCGTTTGTTTCCCAGTCCTAAATGGAGTTGAATCACATGCAGTTTTTGGTCCTACCAGCAAGAGTTGTTTTCTGGTAAGGAAAGTCACTATTGCGCTCCCATTGCCATACACAGTGCAAATAGCACTCACGTCTGTTCCCAGCAAGTACAGTGTATTGGACTGAAGAGGAGCTACTGTTCTTGTCAGTTTCCTAAGCAGAATTGAACTAGATATGGCCCGTGTGTGTAGGAAGCACAGTTCTTTTGTTCTGAGCAAGCTCAATGTTGGAACCCATAGGAAACACAGTACAGTAGAAGAGTGCTCTTTTCTCAAAAGCAGAGTGTGTTTCTTGTAAGGCGAGCTAGCGTTTGTTTCCCAATCCTAAATGGAGTTGAATCACATGCAGTTTCTGGTCCTACGAGCAAGAGTTGTTTTCTGGTAAGAAGAGTCACTATTGCGCTCCCATTGCCATACACAGTACAAATAGCACTGGCGTCTGTACCCAGCATGTACAGTGTATTGGACTGAAGAGAATCTACTGTTCTTGTCAGGTTCCTAAGCAGAGTTGAACTAGATATGGCCCATGTGTGTAGGAAGCACAGTTCTTTTGTACTCAGCAAGCTCACTCTTCTGGCCCTATAGGAAACACAGTAGAGTAGAAGAGTGCTCTTTTCTCAAAAGCAGAGTGTGTTTCTTGTAAGTCGAGCTAGCATTTGTTTCCCAGTCTTAAATGGAGTTGAATCACATGCAGTTTCTGGTCCTATGAGCAAGAGTTGTTTTCTGGTAAGAAGAGTCACTATTGTGCTCCCATTGCCATACACAGTGCAAATAGCACTGACGTCTGTACCCAGCATTTACAGTGCATTGGACTTTAGAGGTTCTACTGTTCTTGTCAGTTTCCTAAGCAGAATTGAACTAGATATGGCCCGTGTGTTTAGGAAGGACAGTTCTTTTGTTCTGAGCAAGCTCACATTTCGAACCCCATAGTAAAAACAGTAGAGTAGAAGAGTGCATTTTTCTCAAAAGCAGAGTGTGTTTCTTGTAAGGCGAGATAGCTTTTGTTTCCCAGTCCTAAATGGAGTTGAAATACACATGCAGTTTCTGGTCCTACGAGCAAGAGTTGTTTTCTCATAAGAAGAGTCACTATTGCGCTCCCTTTGCCATACACAGTGCAAATAGCCCTCGCGTCTGTTCCCATCAAGTACAGTGTATTGGACTGAAGAGGAGCTACTGTTCTTGTGAGTTTCCTAAGCAGAATTGAACTAGATATGGCCCGTGTGTGTAGGAAGCACAGTTCTTTTGTTCTGAGCAAGCTCACTGTTTGGACCCCATAGGAAACACAGTAGAGTAGAAGAGTGCTCTTTTCTCAAAAGCAGAGTGTGTTTCTTGTAAGGCGAGCTAGCGTTTGTTTCCCAGTCCTAAATGGAGTTGAATCAAATGCAGTTTCTGTTCCTACGAGCAAGGGTTGTCTTCTGGTAAGAAGAGTCACTATTGCGGTCCCATTGCCATACACAGTGCAAATAGCACTGGCGTATGTACCCAGCATGTACAGCGTATTGGACTGAAGAGGATCTACTGTTCTTTTCAGTTTCCTAAGCAGAGTTGAACTAGATATGGGCCGTGTGTGTAGGAAGCACAGTTCTTTTGTTCTGAGCAAGCTCACTTTTCGGACCCCATAGGAAACACAGTAGAGTAGAAGAGTGCTCTTTTCTCAAAAGCAGAGTGTTTTTCTTGTAAGGCAAGCTAGCGTTTGTTTCCCAGTCCTAAATAGAGTTGAATCAAATGCAGCTTTTGGTCCTACGAGCAAGAGTTGTTTTCTGGTAAGAAGAGTGACTATTGCACTCCCTTTGCCATACATAGTGTAAATATCCCTCTCGTCTGTTCCCAGCAAGTACAGTGTATTGGACTAAAGAGGATCTACTGTTCTTGTCAGTTTCCTAAGCAGAGTTGAACTAGATATGGCCCGTGTGTGTAGGTAGCACAGTTCTTTTGTTCTCAGCAAGCTCACTGTTCGGACCCCATAGAAAACACAGTAGAGTAGAAGAGTGCGATTTTCTCAAAAGCAGAGTGTGTTTCTTGTAAGGCGAGCTAGCGTTTGTTTGCCAGTCCTAAATGGAGTTGAATCAAATGCAGTTTTTTTTCCTACGAGCAAGAGTTGTTTTCTGGTAAGAGAGTCACTATTGCGCTCCCATTGCTATACATAGTACAAATAACACTCGCGTCTGTTTCCAGCATGTACAGTGTATTGGACAGAAGAGGATCTACTGTTCTTGTCAGTTTCCTAAGCAGAATTGAACTAGATATGGCCCGTGTGTGTAGGAAGCACAGTTCTTTTGTTCTGAGCAAGCTCACTGTTCTAGCATTATAGGAAACACAGTAGAGTAGAAGAGTGCTCTTTTCTCAAAAGCAGAGTGTGTTTCTTGTAAGGCGAGCTAGCGTTTGTTTCCCAGTCCTTAATGGAGTTGAATCACATGCAGTTTCTCGTCCTACGAGCAAGAGTTTTTTCTGGTAATAAGAGTCACTATTGCGCTCCCATTGTCATACACAGGGCAAATAGCACTGGCCTCTGTTCTCAGCATGTACAGTGTATTGGACTGAAGAGGATCTACTGTTCTTGTCAGGTTCCTAAGCAGAGTTAAACTAGATATCGCCCATGTGTGTAGGAAGCACAGTTCTTTTGTACTCAGCAAGCTCACTGTTCTGGCCCTATAGGAAACACAGTAGAGTAGAAGAGGGCTCTTTCCTCAAAAGCAGAGTGTGTTTCTTGTAAGGCGAGCTAGCGTTTGTTTCCCAGTCCTAAATGGAGTTGTATCACATGCAATTTCTGGTCATACGAGCAAGAGTTGTTTTCTGGTAAGAATAGTCACTATTGTGCTCCCATTGTCACACACAGGGCAAATAGCACTGGCGTCTGTTCCTAGCATGTACAGTCTATTGGACTGAAGAGGTTCTACTGTTCTTGTCAGTTTCCTAAGCAGAATGGAACAAGATATGGCCCATGTGTGTAGGAAGCACAGTTCTTTTGTTCTCAGCAAGCTCGCATTTCGAACCCCATAGGAAACACAGTAGAGTAGAAGAGTGCATTTTTCTCAAAAGCAGAGTGTGTTGCTTGTAAGGCGAGATAGCGTTTGTTTCCCAGTCTTAAATGGAGTTGAAATACACATGCAGTTTCTGGTCCTACGAGCAAGAGTTGTTTTCTGGTAAGAAGAGTCACTATTGCGCTCCCTTTGCCATACACAGTGCAAATAGCCCTCGCGTCTCTTCCCAGCAAGTACAGTGTATTGGACTGAAGAGGAGCTACTGTTCTTGTCAGTTTCCTAAGCAGAATTGAACTAGATATGGCCCGTGTGTGTAGGAAGCACAGTTCTTTTGTTCTGAGCAAGCTCACTGTTCGGACCCCATAAGAAACACAGTAGAGTAGAAGAGTGCTATTTTCTCAAAAGCAGAGTGTGTTTCTTGTAAGGCGAGCTAGCGTTTGTTTCCCAGTCCTAAATGGAGTTGAATCAAATTCAGTTTTTGGTCCTACGAGCAAGAGTTGTTTTCTGGTAAGAAGAGTGACTATTGCAATCCCTTTGCCATACATAGTGCAAATATCCCTCTCGTCTGTGCCCAGCAAGTACAGTGTATTGGACTGAAGAGGAGCTGCTGTTCTTGTCAGTGTCCTAAGCAGAGTTGAACTAGATATGGCCCGTGTGTGTAGGAAGCACAGTTCTTTTGTTCTCAGCAAGCTCACTGTTCGGACCCCATAGAAAACACAGTAGAGTAGAAGAGTGCTATTTTCTCAAAAGCAGAGTGTGTTTCTTGTAAGGCGAGCTAGCATTTGTTTGCCAGTCCTAAAAGGAGTTGAATCAAATGCAATTTTTGGTCCTACGAGCAAGAGTTGTTTTCTGGTAAGAAGAGTCACTATTGTGCTCCCATTGCTATACATAGTACAAATAACACTCGCGTCTGTTTCCAGCAAGTACAGTGTATTGGTCTGAAGAGGAGCTACTGTTCATGTCAGTTTCCTAAGCAAAGTTGAACTAGATAAGGCCCTTGTGTAGGAATCACAGTTCTTTTGTACTCAGCAAGCTCACTGTTCGAACCCCATAGGAAACACAGTAGAGAGAAGAGTGCTCTTTTCTCAAAAGCAGAGTGTGTTTCTTGTAAGGCGAGCTACCGTTTGTTTCCCAGTCCTAAATGGAGTTGAATCAAATGCAGTTTTTGGTCCTACGAGCAAGAGTTGTTTTCTGGTAAGAAGAGTCACTATTGTGCTCCCATTGCCATACACAGTGCAAATAGCACTGGCGTCTGTACCCAGCATGTACAGTGTATTGGACTGAAGAGGATCTACTGTTCTTGTCAGTTTCCTAAGCAGAATTGAACTAGATATGGCCCGTGGGTGTAGGAAGCACAGTTCTTTTGTTCTGAGCAAGCTCACTCTTCTAGCCCTATAGGAAACACAGTAGAGTAGAAGAGTGCTCTTTTCTCAAAAGCAGAGTGTGTTTCTTGTAAGGCGAGCTAGCGTTTGTTTCCCAATCCTAAATGGAGTTGAATCACATGCAGTTTCAGGTCCTACGAGCAAGAGTTTTTTCTGGTAATAAGAGTCACTATTGTGCTCCCATTGTCATACACAGGTCAAAGAGCACTGGCCTCTGTTCTCAGCATGTACTGTGTATTGGACTGAAGAGGATCTACTGTTCTTGTCAGGTTCCTAAGCAGAGTTGAACTAGATATGGCCCATGTGTGTAGGAAGCACAGTTCTTTTGTACTCAGCAAGCTCACTGTTATGGCCCTATAGGAAACACAGTAGAGTAGAAGAGTGCTCTTTCCTCAAAAGCAGAGTGTGTTTCTTGTAAGGCGAGCTAGCGTTTGTTTCCCAGTCCTAAATGGAGTTGAATCACATGCAGTTTCCGTTCCTACGAGCAAGAGTTTTTTTCTGGTAAGGAAAGTCACTATTGTGCTCCCATTGCCATACACAGTGCAAATAGCACTCGCGTCTGTTCCCAGCAAGTACAGTGTATTGGACTGAAGAGGAGCTACTGTTCTTGTCAGTTTCCTAAGCAGAATTGAACTAGATATGGCCCGTGTGTGTAGGAAGCACAGTTCTTTTGTTCTGAGCAAGCTCACTGTTGGACCCCATAGGAAACACAGTAGAGTAGAAGAGTGCTCTTTTCTCAAATGCAGAGTGTGTTTCTTGTAAGGCGAGCTAGCGTTTGTTTCCCAGTCCTAAATGGAGTTGAATCAAATGCAGTTTCTGGTCCTACGAGCAAGGGTTGTCTTCTGGTAAGAAGAGTCACTATTGCGGTCCCATTGCCATACACAGTGCAAATAGCACTGGCGTCTGTACCCAGCATGTACAGCGTATTGGACTGAAGAGGATCTACTGTTCTTTTCAGTTTCCTAAGCAGAGTTGAACTAGATATGGGCCGTGTGTGTAGGAAGCACAGTTCTTTTGTTCTGAGCAAGCTCACTGTTCGGACCCCATAGGAAACACAGTAGAGTAGAAGAGTGCTCTTTTCTCAAAAGCAGAGTGTGTTTCTTGTAAAGCAAGCTAGCGTTTGTTTCCCAGTCCTAAATAGAGTTGAATCAAATGCAGCTTTTGGTCCTACGAGCAAGAGTTGTTTTCTGGTAAGAAGAGTGACTATTGCACTCCCTTTGCCATACATAGTGTAAATATCCCTCTCGTCTTTTCCCAGCAAGTACAGTGTATTGGACTAAAGAGGATCTACTGTTCTTGTCAGTTTCCTAAGCAGAGTTGAACTAGATATGGCCCGTGTGTGTAGGTAGCACAGTTCTTTTGTTCTTAGCAAGCTCACTGTTCGGACCCCATAGAAAACACAGTAGAGTAGAAGAGTGCGATTTTCTCAAAAGCAGAGTGTGTTTCTTGTAAGGCGAGCTAGCGTTTGTTTGCCAGTCCTAAATGGAGTTGAATCAAATGCAGTTTTTTTTCCTACGAGCAAGAGTTGTTTTCTGGTAAGAGAGTCACTATTGCGCTCCCATTGCTATACATAGTACAAATAACACTCGCGTCTGTTTCCAGCATGTACAGTGTATTGGACAGAAGAGGATCTACTGTTCTTGTCAGTTTCCTAAGCAGAATTGAACTAGATAGGGCCCGTGTGTGTAGGAAGCACAGTTCTTTTGTTCTGAGCAAGCTCACTGTTCTAGCATTATAGGAAACACAGTAGAGTAGAAGAGTGCTCTTTTCTCAAAAGCAGAGTGTGTTTCTTGTAAGGCGAGCTAGCGTTTGTTTCCCAGTCCTTAATGGAGTTGAATCACATGCAGTTCCTCGTCCTACGAGCAAGAGTTTTTTCTGGTAATAAGAGTCACTATTGCGCTCCCATTGTCATACACAGGGCAAATAGCACTGGCCTCTGTTCTCAGCATGTACAGTGTATTGGACTGAAGAGGATCTACTGTTCTTGTCAGGTTCCTAAGCAGAGTTAAACTAGATATCGCCCATGTGTGTAGGAAGCACAGTTCTTTTGTACTCAGCAAGCTCACTGTTCTGGCCCTATAGGAAACACAGTAGAGTAGAAGAGGGCTCTTTCCTCAAAAGCAGAGTGTGTTTCTTGTAAGGCGAGCTAGCGTTTGTTTCCCAGTCCTAAATGGAGTTGTATCACATGCAATTTCTGGTCATACGAGCAAGAGTTGTTTTCTGGTAAGAAGAGTCACTATTGTGCTCCCATTGTCACACACAGGGCAAATAGCACTGGCGTCTGTTCCTAGCATGTACAGTCTATTGGACTGAAGAGGTTCTACTGTTCTTGTCAGTTTCCTAAGCAGAATGGAACAAGATATGGCCCATGTGTGTAGGAAGCACAGTTCTTTTGTTCTCAGCAAGCTCGCATTTCGAACCCCATAGGAAACACAGTAGAGTAGAAGAGTGCATTTTTCTCAAAAGCAGAGTGTGTTGCTTGTAAGGCGAGATAGCGTTTGTTTCCCAGTCTTAAATGGAGTTGAAATACACATGCAGTTTCTGGTCCTAAGAGCAAGAGTTGTTTTCTGGTAAGAAGAGTCACTATTGTGCTCCCTTTGCCATACACAGTGCAAATAGCCCTCGCGTCTCTTCCCAGCAAGTACAGTGTATTGGACTGAAGAGGAGCTACTGTTCTTGTCAGTTTCCTAAGCAGAATTGAACTAGATATGGCCCGTGTGTGTAGGAAGCACAGTTCTTTTGTTCTGAGCAAGCTCACTGTTCGGACCCCATAAGAAACACAGTAGAGTAGAAGAGTGCTATTTTCTCAAAAGCAGAGTGTGTTTCTTGTAAGGCGAGCTAGCGTTTGTTTCCCAGTCCTAAATGGAGTTGAATCAAATTCAGTTTTTGGTCCTACGAGCAAGAGTTGTTTTCTGGTAAGAAGAGTGACTATTGCAATCCCTTTGCCATACATAGTGCAAATATCCCTCTCGTCTGTGCCCAGCAAGTACAGTGTATTGGACTGAAGAGGAGCTGCTGTTCTTGTCAGTGTCCTAAGCAGAGTTGAACTAGATATGGCCCGTGTGTGTAGGAAGCACAGTTCTTTTGTTCTCAGCAAGCTCACTGTTCGGACCCCATAGAAAACACAGTAGAGTAGAAGAGTGCTATTTTCTCAAAAGCAGAGTGTGTTTCTTGTAAGGCGAGCTAGAATTTGTTTGCCAGTCCTAAAAGGAGTTGAATCAAATGCAGTTTTTGGTCCTACGAGCAAGAGTTGTTTTCTGGTAAGAAGAGTCACTATTGTGCTCCCATTGCTATACATAGTACAAATAACACTCACGTCTGTTTCCAGCAAGTACAGTGTATTGGTCTGAAGAGGAGCTACTGTTCATGTCAGTTTCCTAAGCAAAGTTGAACTAGATAAGGCCCGTGTGTAGGAATCACAGTTCTTTTGTACTCAGCAAGTTCACTGTTCGAACCCCATAGGAAACACAGTAGAGAGAAGAGTGCTCTTTTCTCAAAAGCAGAGTGTGTTTCTTGTAAGGCGAGCTACCGTTTGTTTCCCAGTCCTAAATGGAGTTGAATCAAATGCAGTTTTTGGTTCTTCGAGCAAGAGTTGTTTTCTGGTAAGAAGAGTCACTATTGTGCTCCCATTGCCATACACAGTGCAAATAGCACTGGCGTCTGTACCCAGCATGTACAGTGTATTGGACTGAAGAGGATCTACTGTTCTTGTCAGTTTCCTAAGCAGAATTGAACTAGATATGGCCCGTGTGTGTAGGAAGCACAGTTCTTTTGTTCTGAGCAAGCTCACTCTTCTAGCCCTATAGGAAACACAGTAGAGTAGAAGAGTGCTCTTTTCTCAAAAGCAGAGTGTGTTTCTTGTAAGGCGAGCTAGCGTTTGTTTCCCAGTCCTAAATGGAGTTGAATCACATGCAGTTTCAGGTCCTACGAGCAAGAGTTTTTTGTGGCAATAAGAGTCACTATTGTGCTCCCATTGTCATACACAGGGCAAAGAGCACTGGCCTCTGTTCGCAGCATGTACAGTGTATTGGACTGAAGAGGATCTACTGTTCTTGTCAGGTTCCTAAGCAGAGTTGAACTAGATATGGCCCATGTGTGTAGGAAGCACAGTTCTTTTGTACTCAGCAAGCTCACTGTTATGGCCCTATAGGAAACACAGTAGAGTAGAAGAGTGCTCTTTCCTCAAAAGCAGAGTGTGTTTCTTGTAAGGCGAGCTAGCGTTTGTTTCCCAGTCCTAAATGGAGTTGAATCACATGCAGTTTCCGTTCCTACGAGAAAGGGTTTTTTTCTGGTAAGGAAAGTCACTATTGTGCTCCCATTGCCATACACAGTGCAAATAGCACTGGCGTCTGTTCCCAGCAAGTTCAGTGTATTGGACTGAAGAGGAGCTACTGTTCTTGTCAGTTTCCTAAGCAGAATTGAACTAGATATGGCCCGTGTGTGTAGGAAGCACAGTTCTTTTGTTCTGAGCAAGCTCACTGTTGGACCCCATAGGAAACACAGTAGAGTAGAGGAGTGCTCTTTTCTCAAAAGCACAGTGTGTTTCTTGTAAAGCGAGCTAGCGTTTGTTTCCCAATCCTAAATGGAGTTGAATCACATGCAGTTTCTGGTCCTACGAGCAAAAGTTGTTTTCTGGTAAGAAGAGTCACTATTGCGCTCCCATTGCCATACACACTACAAATAGCACTGGCGTCTGTACCCAGCCTGTACAGGGTATTGGACTGAAGAGGATCTACTGTTCTTGTCAGGTTCCTAAGCAGAGTTGAACTAGAAATGGCCCATGTGTGTAGGAAGCACAGTTCTTTTGTACTCAGCAAGCTCACAGTTCTGGCCCTATAGGAAACACAGTAGAGTAGAAGAGTGTTCTTTCCTCAAAAGCAGAGTGTGTTTCTCGTAAGGCGAGCTAGCGTTTGTTTCCCAGTCCTAAATGGAGTTGAAATACACATGCAGTTTCTGTTCCTACGAGCAAGAGTTGCTTTCTCGTAAGAAGAGTCACTATTGCGCTCCCTATGCCATACACAGTGCAAATAGCCCTCGCGTCTCTTCCCAGCAAGTACAGTGTATTGGACTGAAGAGGATCTACTGTTCTTGTGAGTTTCCTAAGCAGAATTGAACTAGATATGGCCCGTGTGTGTAGGAAGCACAGTTCTTTTGTTCTGAGCAATCTCACTGTTCTAGGAAACACAGTGGAGTAGAAGAGTGCTCTTTTCTCAAAAGCAGAGTGTGTTTCTTGTAAGGCAAGCTAGCGTTTGTTTCCCAGTCCTAAATGGAGTTGAATCACATGCAGTTTCTGGTCTTACGAGCAAGAGTTTTTTCTGGTAATAAGAGTCACTATTGCGCTCCCATTGTCATACACAGGGCAAATAGCACTGGCCTCTGTTCTCAGCATGTACAGTGTATTGGACTGAAGAGGATCTACTGTTCTTGTCAGGTTCCTAGGCAGAGTTGAACTAGATATGGCCCATGTGTGTAGGAAGCACAGTTCTTTTGTACTCAGCAAGCTCTCTGTTCTGGCCCTATAGGAAACACAGTAGATTAGAAGAGTGCTCTTTCCTCAAAAGCAGAGTGTTTTTCTTGTAAGCTAGCGTTTGTTTCCCAGTCCTAAATGGAGTTGAATCACATGCAGTTTCCGTTCCTACGAGCAAGAGTTGTTTTCTGGTAAGGAAAGTCACTATTGTGCTCCCATTGCCATACACAGTGCAAATAGCACTCGCGTCTGTTCCCAGCAAGTACAGTGTATTGGACTCAATAGGAGCTACTGTTCTTTTCAGTTTCCTAAGCAGAATTGAACTAGATATGGCCCGTGTGTGTAGGAAGTACAGTTCTTTTGTTCTGAGCAAGCTCACTGTTTGGAAACCATAGGAAACACAGTAGAGTAGAAGAGTGCTCTTTTCTCAAAAGCAGAGTGTGTTTCTTGTAAGGCGAGCTAGCGTTTGTTTCCCAGTCCTAAATGGAGTTGAATCACATGCAGTTTTTGGTCCTACGAGCAAGTGTTGTTTTCTGGTAAGAAGAGTCACTATTGCGCTCCCATTGCCATACATCGTACAAATAACACTCGCATCTGTTTCCAGCAAGTACAGTGTATTGGTCTGAAGAGGAGCTACTGTTCATGTCAGTTTCCTAACCAAAGTTGAACTAGATATGGCCCGTGTGTGTAGGAAGCACAGTTCTTTTGTTCTGAGCAAGCTCACTGTTGGACCCCATAGGAAACACAGTAGAGTAGAAGAGTGCTCTTTTCTCAAAAGCAGAGTGTGTTTCTTGTAAGGCGAGCTAGCGTTTGTTTCCCAATCCTAAATGGAGTTGAATCACATGCAGTTTCTGGTCCTATGAGCAAGAGTTGTTTTCTGGTAAGAAGAGTCACTATTGCGCTGCCATTGCCATACACAGTACAAATAGCACTGGCGTCTGTACCCAGCATGTACAGTGTATTGGACTGAAGAGGATCTACTGTTCTTGTCAGGTTCCTAAGCAGAGTTGAACTAGATATGGCCCATGTGTGTACGAAGCACAGTTCTTTTGCACTCAGCAAGCTCACTGTTCTGGCCCTATAGGAAACACAGTAGAGTAGAAGAGTGCTCTTTTCTCAAAAACAGAGTGTGTTTCTGGTAAGGCAAGCTAGTGTTTGTTTCCCAGTCCTAAATGGAGTTGAATCACATGCAGTTTCTGGTCCTATGAGCAATAGTTTTTTCTGGTAATAAGAGTCACTATTGCGCTCCCATTGTCATACACAGGGCAAATAGCACTGGCCTCTTTTCTCAGCATTTACAGTGTATTGGACTGAAGAGGATCTACTGTTCTTGTCAGGTTCCTAAGCAGATTTGAACTAGATATGGCCCATGTGTGTAGGAAGCACAGTTCTTTTGTACTCAGCAAGCTCACTGTTCTGGCCCTATAGGAACAACAGTAGAGTAGAAGAGTGCTCTTTCCTCAAAAGCAGAGTGTGTTTTTGTAAGGCGAGCTAGCGTTTGTTTCCCAGTCCTAAATGGAGTTGAATCACATGCAGTTTCCGTTCCTAAGAGCAAGAGTTGTTTTCTGGTATGGAAAGTCACTATTGTTCTCCCATTGCCATACACAGTGCAAATAGCACTCGCGTCTGTTCCCAGCAAGTACAGTGTATTGGACTGAAGAGGAGCTACTGTTCTTGTCAGTTTCCTAAGCAGAATTGAACTAGATATGGCCCGAGTGTGTAGGAAGCACAGTTCTTTTGTTCTGAGCAAGCTCACTGTTGGACCCCATAGGAAACACAGTAGAGTAGAAGAGTGCTCTTTTCTCAAAAGCAGAGTGTGTTTCTTGTAAGGCGAGCTAGCATTTGTTTCCCAGTCCTAAATGGAGTTGAATCACATGCAGTTTCTGGTCCTACGAACAAGAGTTGTTTTCTGGTAAGAAGAGTCACTATTGTGCTCCCATTGCCATACACAGTACAAATAGCACTGGCGTCTGTACACAGCATGTACAGTGTATTGGACTGAAGAGGATCCACTGTTCTTGTCAGGTCCCTAAGCAGAGTTGAACTAGATATGGCCCATATGTGTAGGAAGCACAGTTCTTTTGTACTCAGCAAGCTCACTGTTCTGGCCCTATAGGAAACACAGTAGAGTAGAAGAGTGCTCTTTCCTCAAAAGCAGAGTGTGTTTCTTGTAAGGCGAGCTAGCGTTTGTTTCCCAGTCCTAAATGGAGTTGAATCACATGCAGTTTCTGGTCATACGAGCAAGAGTTGTTTTCTGGTAAGAAGAGTCACTATTGTGCTCCCATTGTCAAACACAGGGCAAATAGCCCTGGCGTCTGTTCCTAGCATGTACAGTCTATTGGACTGAAGAGGTTCTACTGTTCTTGTCAGTTTCCTAAGCAGAATTGAACTAGATATGGCCCGTGTGTGGGAAGCACAGTTCTTTTGTTCTGAGCAAGCTCACTGTTTGGACACCATAGGAAACACAGTAGAGTAGAAGAGTGCTCTTTTCTCAAAAGCAGAGTGTGTTTCTTGTAAGGCGAGCTAGCGTTTGTTTCCCAGTTCTAAATGGAGTTGAATCCCATGCAGTTTTTGGTCCTACCAGCAAGAGTTGTTTTCTGGTAAGGAAAGTCACTATTGCGCTCCCATTGCCATACACAGTGCAAATAGCACTCGCGTCTGTTCCCAGCAAGTACAGTGTATTGGACTGAAGAGGAGCTACTGTTCTTGTCAGTTTCCTAAGCAGAATTGAACTAGATATGGCCCGTGTGTGTAGGAAGCACAGTTCTTTTGTTCTGAGCAAGCTCACTGTTGGAACCCATAGGAAACACAGTAGAGTAGAAGAGTGCTCTTTTCTCAAAAGCAGAGTGTGTTTCTTGTAAGGCGAGCTAGCGTTTGTTTCCCAGTTCTAAATGGAGTTGAATCACATGCAGTTTTTGGTCCTACCAGCAAGAGTTGTTTTCTGGTAAGAAGAGTCACTATTGCGCTCCCATTGCCATACACAGTACAAATAGCACTGGCGTCTGTACCCAGCATGTACAGTGTATTGGACTGAAGAGGATCTACTGTACTTGTCAGGTTCCTAAGCAGAGTTGAACTAGATATGGCCCATGTGTGTAGGAAGCACAGTTCTTTTGTACTCAGCAAGCTCACTCTTCTGGCCCAATAGGAAACACAGTAGAGTAGAAGAGTGCTCTTTTCTCAAAAGCAGAGTGTGTTTCTTGTAAGTCGAGCTAGCATTTGTTTCCCAGTCTTAAATGGAGTTGAATCACATGCAGTTTCTGGTCCTATGAGCAAGAGTTGTTTTCTGGTAAGAAGTGTCACTATTGTGCTCCCATTGCCATACACAGTGCAAATAGCACTGACGTCTGTACCCAGCATTTATAGTGCATTGGACTTTAGAGGTTCTACTGTTCTTGTCAGTTTCCTAAGCAGAATTGAACTAGATATGGCCCGTGTGTTTAGGAAGGACAGTTCTTTTGTTCTGAGCAAGCTCACATTTCGAACCCCATAGGAAAAACAGTAGAGTAGAAGAGTGCATTTTTCTCAAAAGCAGAGTGTGTTTCTTGTAAGGCGAGATAGCGTTTGATTCCCAGTCCTAAATGGAGTTGAAATACACATGCAGTTTCTGGTCCTACGAGCAAGAGTTGTTTTCTCATAAGAAGAGTCACTATTGCGCTCCCTTAGCCATACACAGTGCAAATAGCCCTCGCGTCTGTTCCCAGCAAGTACACTGTATTGGACTGAAGAGGAGCTACTGTTCTTGTGAGTTTCCTAAGCAGAATTGAACTAGATATGGCCCGTGTGTGTAGGAAGCACAGTTCTTTTGTTCTGAGCAAGCTCACTGTTTGGACCCCATAGGAAACACAGTAGAGTAGAAGAGTGCTCTTTTCTCAAAAGCAGAGTGTGTTTCTTGTAAGGCGAGCTAGAGTTTGTTTCCCAGTCCTAAATGGAGTTGAATCAAATGCAGTTTCTGGTCCTACGAGCAAGGGTTGTCTTCTGGTAAGAAGAGTCACTATTGCGGTCCCATTGCCATACACAGTGCAAATAGCACTGGCGTATGTACCCAGCATGTACAGCGTATTGGACTGAAGAGGATCTACTGTTCTTTTCAGTTTCCTATGCAGAGTTGAACTAGATATGGGCCGTGTGTGTAGGAAGCACAGTTCTTTTGTTCTTAGCAAGCTCACTGTTCGGACCCCATAGGAAACACAGTAGAGTAGAAGAGAGCTCTTTTCTCAAAAGCAGAGTGTGTTTCTTGTAAGGCAAGCTAGCGTTTGTTTCCCAGTCCTAAATAGAGTTGAATCAAATGCAGCTTTTGGTCCTACGAGCAAGAGTTGTTTTCTGGTAAGAAGAGTGACTATTGCACTCCCTTTGCCATACATAGTGTAAATATCCCTCTCGTCTGTTCCCAGCAAGTACAGTGTATTGGACTAAAGAGGATCTACTGTTCTTGTCAGTTTCCTAAGCAGAGTTGAACTAGATATGGCCCGTGTGTGTAGGTAGCACAGTTCTTTTGTTCTCAGCAAGCTCACTGTTCGGACCCCATAGAAAACACAGTAGAGTAGAAGAGTGCTATTTTCTCAAATCAGAGTGTGTTTCTTGTAAGGCGAGCTAGCGTTTGTTTGCCAGTCCTAAATGGAGTTGAATCAAATGCAGTTTTTTTTTCCTACGAGCAAGAGTTGTTTTCTGGTAAGAGAGTCACTATTGCGCTCCCATTGCTATACATAGTACAAAAAACACTCGCGTCTGTTTCCAGCATGTACAGTGTATTGGACTGAAGAGGATCTACTGTTCTTGTCAGTTTCCTAAGCAGAATTGAACTAGATATGGCCCGTGTGTGTAGGAAGCACAGTTCTTTTGTTCTGAGCAAGCTCACTGTTCTAGCATTATAGGAAACACAGTAGTGTAGAAGAGTGCTCTTTTCTCAAAAGCAGAGTGTGTTTCTTGTAAGGCGAGCTAGCGTTTGTTTCCCAGTCCTAAATGGAGTTGAATCACATGCAGTTTCTGGTCCTACGAGCAAGAGTTTTTTCTGGTAATAAGAGTCACTATTGCGCTCCCATTGTCATACACAGGGCAAATAGCACTGGCCTCTGTTCTCAGCATGTACAGTGTATTGGACTGAATAGGAGCTACTGTTCTTGTCAGTTTCCTAAGCAGAATTGAACTAGATATGGCCCGTGTGTGTAGGAAGCACAGTTCTTTTGTTCTGAGCAAGCTCACTGTTGGACCCCATAGGAAACACAGTAGAGTAGAAGAGAGCTCTTTTCTCAAAAGCAGAGTGTGTTTCTTGTAAGGCGAGATAGCTTTTGTTTCCCAGTCCTAAATGGAGTTGAAATACACATACAGTTTCTGGTCCTACGAGCAAGAGTTGTTTTCTCATAAGAAGAGTCACTATTGTGCTCCCTTTGCCATACACAGTGCAAATAGCCCTCGCGTCTGTTCCCAGCAAGTACACTGTATTGGACTGAAGAGGAGCTACTGTTCTTGTGAGTTTCCTAAGCAGAATTGAACTAGATATGGCCCGTGTGTGTAGGAAGCACAGTTCTTTTGTTCTGAGCAAGCTCACTGTTTGGACCACATAGGAAACACAGTAGAGTAGAAGAGTGCTCTTTTCTCAAAAGCAGAGTGTGTTTCTTGTAAGGCGAGCTAGCGTTTGTTTCCCAGTCCTAAATGGAGTTGAATCAAATGCAGTTTCTGGTCCTACGAGCAAGGGTTGTCTTCTGGTAAGAAGAGTCACTATTGCGGTCCCATTGCCATACACAGTGCTAATAAAACTGGCGTCTGTACCCAGCATGTACAGCGTATTGGACTGAAGAGGATCTACTGTTCTTTTCAGTTTCCTAAGCAGAGTTGAACTAGATATGGGCCGTGTGTGTAGGAAGCACAGTTCTTTTGTTCTGAGGAAGCTCACTGTTCGAACCCCATAGGAAACACAGTAGAGTAGAAGAGAGCTCTTTTCTCAAAAGCAGAGTGTGTTTCTTGTAAGGCAAGCTAGCGTTTGTTTCCCAGTCCTAAATAGAGTTGAATCAAATGCAGCTTTTGGTCCTACGAGCAAGAGTTGTTTTCTGGTAAGAAGAGTGACTATTGCACTCCCTTTGCCATACATAGTGTAAATATCCCTCTCGTCTGTTCCCAGCAAGTACAGTGTATTGGACTAAAGAGGATCTACTGTTCTTGTCAGTTTCCTAAGCAGAGTTGAACTAGATATGGCCCGTGTGTGTAGGTAGCACAGTTCTTTTGTTCTCAGCAAGCTCACTGTTCGGACCCCATAGAAAACACAGTAGAGTAGAAGAGTGCTATTTTCTCAAAAGCAGAGTGTGTTTCTTGTAAGGCGAGCTAGCGTTTGTTTGCCAGTCCTAAATGGAGTTGAATCAAATGCAGTTTTTTTTCCTACGAGCAAGAGTTGTTTTCTGGTAAGAGAGTCACTATTGCGCTCCCATTGCTATACATAGTACAAAAAACACTCGCGTCTGTTTCCAGCATGTACAGTGTATTGGACTGAAGAGGATCTACTGTTCTTGTCAGTTTCCTAAGCAGAATTGAACTAGATATGGCCCGTGTGTGTAGGAAGCACAGTTCTTTTGTTCTGAGCAAGCTCACTGTTCTAGCATTATAGGAAACACAGTAGAGTAGAAGAGTGCTCTTTTCTCAAAAGCAGAGTGTGTTTCTTGTAAGGCGAGCTAGCGTTTGTTTCCCAGTCCTAAATGGAGTTGAATCACATGCAGTTTGTGGTCCTACGAGCAAGAGTTTTTTCTGGTAATAAGAGTCACTATTGCGCTCCCATTGTCATACACAGGGCAAATAGCACTGGCCTCTGTTCTCAGCATGTACAGTGTATTGGACTGAAGAGGAGCTACTGTTCTTGTCAGTATCCTAAACAGAATTGAACTAGATATGGCCCGTGTGTGTAGGAAGCACAGTTCTTTTTTTCTGAGCAAGCTCACTGTTGGACCCCATAGGAAACACAGTAGAGTAGAAGAGTGCTCTTTTCTCAAAAGCAGAGTGTGTTTCTTGTAAGGCGAGATAGCTTTTGTTTCCCAGTCCTAAATGGAGTTGAAATACACATGCAGTTTCTGGTCCTACGAGCAAGAGTTGTTTTCTCATAAGAAGAGTCACTATTGCGCTCCCTTTGCCATACACAGTGCAAATAGCCCTCGCGTCTGTTCCCAGCAAGTACAGTGTATTGGACTGAAGAGGAGCTACTGTTCTTGTGAGTTTCCTAAGCAGAATTGAACTAGATATGGCCCGTGTGTGTAGGAAGCACAGTTCTTTTGTTCTGAGCAAGCTCACTGTTTGGACCACATAGGAAACACAGTAGAGTAGAAGAGTGCTCTTTTCTCAAAAGCAGAGTGTGTTTCTTGTAAGGCGAGCTAGCGTTTGTTTCCCAGTCCTAAATGAAGTTGAATCAAATGCAGTTTCTGGTCCTACGAGCAAGGGTTGTCTTCTGGTAAGAAGAGTCACTATTGCGGTCCCATTGCCATACACAGTGCAAATAGCACTGGCGTCTGTACCCAGCATGTACAGCGTATTGGACTGAAGAGGATCTACTGTTCTTTTCAGTTTCCTAAGCAGAGTTGAACTAGATATGGGCCGTGTGTGTAAGAAGCACAGTTCTTTTGTTCTGAGCAAGCTCACTGTTCGGACCCCATAGGAAACACAGTAGAGTAGAAGAGTGCTCTTTTCTCAAAAGCAGAGTGTGTTTCTTGTAAGGCAAGCTAGCGTTTGTTTCCCAGTCCTAAATAGAGTTGAATCAAATGCAGCTTTTGGTCCTACGAGCAAGAGTTGTTTTCTGGTAAGAAGAGTGACTATTGCACTCCCTTTGCCATACATAGTGTAAATATCCCTCTCGTCTGTTCCCAGCAAGTACAGTGTATTGGACTAAAGAGGATCTACTGTTCTTGTCAGTTTCCTAAGCAGAGTTGAACTAGATATGGCCCGTGTGTGTAGGTAGCACAGTTCTTTTGTTCTCAGCAAGCTCACTGTTCGGACCCCATAGAAAACACAGTAGAGTAGAAGAGTGCCATTTTCTCAAAAGCAGAGTGTGTTTCTTGTAAGGCGAGCTAGCGTTTGTTTGCCAGTCCTAAATGGAGTTGAAACAAATGCAGTTTTTTTTCCTACGAGCAAGAGTTGTTTTCTGGTAAAAGAGTCACTATTGCGCTCCCATTGCTATACATAGTACAAATAACACTCGCGTCTGTTTCCAGCATGTACAGTGTATTGGACTGAAGAGGATCTACTGTTCTTGTCAGTTTCCTAAGCAGAATTGAACTAGATATGGCCCGTGTGTGTAGGAAGCACAGTTCTTTTGTTCTGAGCAAGCTCACTGTTCTAGCATTATAGGAAACACAGTAGAGTAGAAGAGTGCTCTTTTCTCAAAAGCAGAGTGTGTTGCTTGTAAGGCGAGATAGCGTTTGTTTCCCAGTCTTAAATGGAGTTGAAATACACATGCAGTTTTTGGTCCTACGAGCAAGAGTTGTTTTCTGGTAAGAAGAGTCACTATTGCGCTCCCTTTGCCATACACAGTGCAAAAAGCCCTCGCGTCTTTCCCAGCAAGTACAGTGTATTGGACTGAAGAGGAGCCACTGTTCTTTTCAGTTTCCTAAGCAGAACTGAACTAGATATGGCCCGTGTGTGTAGGAAGCACAGTTCTTTTGTTCTGAGCAAGCTCACTGTTGGACCCCATAGGAAACACAGTAGGGTAGAAGAGTGCTCTTTTCTGAAAAGCAGAGTGTGTTTCTTGTAAGGCGAGCTAGCGTTTGTTTCCCAGTTCTAAATGGAGTTGAATCACATGCAGTTTTTGGTCCTAACAGCAAGAGTTGTTTTCTGGTAAGGAAAGTCACTATTGCGCTCCCATTGCCCTTCACAGTGCAAAAAGCCCTCGCGTCTCTTCCCAGCAAGTACAGTGTATTGGACTGAAGAGGAGCTACTGTTCTTGTCAGTTTCCTAAGCAGAATTGAACAAGGTATGGCCCGTGTGTGTAGGAAGCACAGTACATTTGTTCTGAGCAAGCTCACTGTTGGACCCCAAAGGAAACACAGTAGGGTAGAAGAGTGCTCTTTTCTGAAAAGCAGAGTGTGTTTCTTGTAAGGCGAGCTAGCGTTTGTTTCCCAGTTCTAAATGGAGTTGAATCACATGCAGTTTTTGGTCCTAACAGCAAGAGTTGTTTTCTGGTAAGGAAAGTCACTATTGCGCTCCCATTGCCATTCACAGTGCAAATAGCCCTCGCGTCTCTTCCCAGCAAGTACAGTGTATTGGACTGAAGAGGAGCTACTGTTCTTGTCAGTTTCCTAAGCAGAATTGAACAAGGTATGGCCCGTGTGTGTAGGAAGCACAGTACATTTGTTCTGAGCAAGCTCACTGTTGGACCCCAAAGGAAACACAGTAGAGTAGAAGAGTGCTCTTTTCTCAAAAGCAGAGTGTGTTTCTTGTAAGGCGAGCTAGCGTTTGTTTCCCAGTCCTAAATGGAGTTGAATCACATGCAGTTTCTGGTCCTACGAGCAAGAGTTTTTTCTGGTAATAAGAGTCACTATTGCGCTCCCATTGTCATACACAGGGCAAATAGCACTGGCCTCTGTTCTCAGCATTTACAGTGTATTGGACTGAAGAGGATCTACTGTTCTTGTCAGGTTCCTAAGCAGAGTTGAACTAGATATGGCCCATGTGTGTAGGATGAACAGTTCTTTTGTACTCCGCAAGCTCACTGTTCTAGCCCTATAGGAAACACAGTGGAGTAGAAGAGTGCTCTTTTCTCAAAAGCAGAGTCTGTTTCTTGTAACGCGAGCTAGAGTTTGTTTCCCAGTCCTAAATGGAGTTGAATCACATGCAGTTTCCGTTCCTACGAGCAAGAGTTGTTTTCTGGTAAGGAAAGTCACTATTGTGCTCCCATTGCCATACACAGTACAAATAGCACTCGCGTCTGTTCCCAGCAAGTACAGTGTATTGGACTGAAGAGGAGCTACTGTTCTTGTCAGTTTCCTAAGCAGAATTGAACTAGATATGGCCCGTGTGTGTAGGAAGCACAGTTCTTTTGTTCTGAGCAAGCTCACTGTTCGGACCCCATAAGAAACACAGTAGAGTAGAAGGGTGCTATTTTCTCAAAAGCAGAGTGTGTTTCTTGTAAGGCGAGCTAGCGTTTGTTTCCCAGTCCTAAATGGAGTTGAATCAAATTCAGTTTTTGGTCCTACGAGCAAGAGTTGTTTTCTGGTAAGAAGAGTGACTATTGCAATCCCTTTGCCATACATAGTACAAATATCCCTCTCGTCTGTGCCCAGCAAGTACAGTGTATTGGACTGAAGAGGAGCTGCTGTTCTTGTCAGTGTGCTAAGCAGAGTTGAACTAGATATGGCCCGTGTAGTAGGAAGCACAGTTCTTTTGTTCTCAGCAAGCTCACTGTTCGGCCCCCATAGAAAACACAGTAGAGTAGAAGAGTGCTATTTTCTCAAAAGCAGAGTGTGTTTCTTGTAAGGCGAGCTAGCATTTGTTTGCCAGTCCTAAATGGAGTTGAATCAAATGCAGTTTTTGGTCCTACGAGCAAGAGTTGTTTTCTGGTAAGAAGAGTCACTATTGTGCTCCCATTGCCATACACAGGGCAAATAGCACTGGCGTCTGTACCCAGCATGTACAGTGTATTGGACTGAAGAGGATCTACTGTTCTTGTCAGTTTCCTAAGCAGAATTGAACTAGATATGGCCCGTGTGTGTAGGAAGCACAGTTCTTTTGTTCTGAGCAAGCTCACTCTTCTAGCCCTATAGGAAACACAGTAGAGTAGAAGAGTGCTCTTTTCTCAAAAGCAGAGTGTGTTTCTTGTAAGGCGAGCTAGCGTTTGTTTCCCAGTCCTAAATGGAGTTGAATCACATGCAGTTTCAGGTCCTACGAGCAAGAGTTTTTTCTGGTAATAAGAGTCACTATTGCGTTCCCATTGTCATACACAGGGCAAAGAGCACTGGCCTCTGTTCTCAGCATGTACAGTGTATTGGACTGAAGAGGATCTACTGTTCTTGTCAGGTTCCTAAGCAGAGTTGAACTAGATATGGCCCATGCGTGTAGGAAGCACAGTTCTTTTGTACTCAGCAAGCTCACTGTTATGGCCCTATAGGAAACACAGTAGAGTAGAAGAGTGCTCTTTCCTCAAAAGCAGAGTGTGTTTCTTGTAAGGCGAGCTAGCGTTTGTTTCCCAGTCCTAAATGGAGTTGAATCACATGCAGTTTCCGTTCCTACGAGCAAGAGTTGTTTTCTGGTAAGGAAAGTCACTATTGTGCTCCCATTGCCATACACAGTGCAAATAGCACTCGCGTCTGTTCCCAGCAAGTACAGTGTATTGGACTGAAGAGGAGCTACTGTTCTTGTCAGTTTCCTAAGCAGAATTGAACTAGATATGGCCCGTGTGTGTAGGAAGCACAGTTCTTTTGTTCTGAGCAAGCTCACTGTTGGACCCCATAGGAAACACAGTAGAGTAGAAGAGTGCTCTTTTCTCAAAAGCAGAGTGTGTTTCTTGTAAGGCGAGCTAGCGTTTGTTTCCCAGTCCTAAATGGAGTTGAATCACATGCAGTTTCTGGTCTTACGAGCAAGAGTTTTTTCTGGTAATAAGAGTCACTATTGCGCTCCCATTGTCATACACAGGGCAAATAGCACTGGCCTCTGTTCTCAGCATGTACAGTGTATTGGACTGAAGAGGATCTACTGTTCTTGTCAGGTTCCTAGGCAGAGTTGAACTAGATATGGCCCATGTGTGTAGGAAGCACATTTCTTTTGTACTCAGCAAGCTCACTGTTCTGGCCCTATAGGAAACACAGTACATTAGAAGAGTGCTCTTTCCTCAAAAGCAGAGTGTGTTTCTTGTAAGCTAGCGTTTGTTTCCCAGTCCTAAATGGAGTTGAATCACATGCAGTTTCCGTTCCTACGAGCAAGAGTTGTTTTCTGGTAAGGAAAGTCACTATTGTGCTCCCATTGCCATACATAGTGCAAATAGCACTCGCGTCTGTTCCCAGCAAGTACAGTGTATTGGACTCAATAGGAGCTACTGTTCTTTTCAGTTTCCTAAGCAGAATTGAACTAGATATGGCCCGTGTGTGTAGGAAGCACAGTTCTTTTGTTCTGAGCAAGCTCACTGTTTGGACCCCATAGGAAACACAGTAGAGTAGAAGAGTGCTCTTTTCTCAAAAGCAGAGTGTGTTTCTTGTAAGGCGAGCTAGCATTTGTTTCCCAGTCCTAAATGGATTTGAATCACATGCAGTTTCTGTTCCTACGAGCAAGGGTTGTTTTCTGGTAAGAAGAATCACTTTTGCGCTCCCTTTGCCATACACAGTGCAAATAGCACTGGCGTCTGTACCCAGCATGTACAGCGTATTGGACTGTAGAGGATCTACTGTTCTTTTCAGTTTCCTAAGCAGAGTTGAACTAGATATGGCCCGTTTGTGTAGGAAGCACAGTTCTTTTGTTCTGAGCAAGCTCACTGTTCGGACCCCATAAGAAACACAGTAGAGTAGAAGAGTGCTCTTTTCTCAAAAGCAGAGTGTGTTTCTTGTAAGGCAAGCTAGCGTTTGTTTCCCAGTCGTAAATGGAGTTGAATCACCTGCAGTTTTTGGTCCTACGAGCAAGTGTTGTTTTCTGGTAAGAAGAGTCACTATTGCGCTCCCATTGCCATACATCGTACAAATAACACTCGCATCTGTTTCCAGCAAGTACAGTGTATTGGTCTGAAGAGGAGCTACTGTTCATGTCAGTTTCCTAACCAAAGTTGAACTAGATATGGCCCGTGTGTGTAGGAAGCACAGTTCTTTTGTTCTGAGCAAGCTCACTGTTGGACCCCATAGGAAACACAGTAGAGTAGAAGAGTGCTCTTTTCTCAAAAGCAGAGTGTGTTTCTTGTAAGTCGAGCTAGTGTTTGTTTCCCAATCCTAAATGGAGTTGAATCACATGCAGTTTCTGGTCCTATGAGCAAGAGTTGTTTTCTGGTAAGAAGAGTCACCATTGCGCTCCCATTGCCATACACAGTACAAATATCCCTCTCGTCTGTGTCCAGCAAGTACAGTGTATTGGACTGAAGAGGAGCTGCTGTTCTGGTCAGTGGCCTAAGCAGAGTTGAACTAGATATGGCCCGTGTGTGTAGGAAGCACAGTTCTTTTGTTCTGAGCAAGCTCACTGTTCTAGCCCTATAGGAAACACAGTAGAGTAGAAGAGTGCTCTTTTCTCAAAAGCAGAGTGTGTTTCTTGTAAGGCGAGCTAGCGTTTGTTTCCCAGTCCTAAATGGAGTTGAATCACATGCAGTTTCAGGTCCTACGAGCAAGAGTTTTTTCTGGTAATAAGAGTCACTATTGCGCTCCCATTGTCATACACAGGGCAAATAGCACTGGCCTCTGTTCTCAGCATGTACAGTGTATTGGACTGAAGAGGATCTACTGTTCTTGTCAGTTTCCTAAGCAGAGTTGAACTAGATATGGCCCATGTGTGTAGGAAGCACAGTTCTTTTGTACTCAGCAAGCTCACTGTTCTGGCCCTATAGGAAACACAGTAGAGTAGAAGAGTGCTATTTCCTCAAAAGCAGAGTGTGTTTCTTGTAAGGCGAGCTAGCTTTTGTTTCCCAGTCCTAAATGGAGTTGAATCACATGCAGTTTCCGTTCCTAGGAGCAAGAGTTGTTTTCTGGTAAGGAAAGTCACTAATGTGCTCCCATTGCCATACACAGTGCAAATAGCACTCGCGTCTGTTCCCAGCAAGTACAGTGTATTGGACTGAAGAGGAGCTACTGTTCTTGTCAGTTTCCTAAGCAGAATTGAACTAGATATGGCCCATGTGTGTAGGAAGCACAGTTCTTTTGTTCTGAGCAAGCTCACTGTTGGACCCCATAGGAAACACAGTAGAGTAGAAGAGTGCTCTTTTCTCAAAAGCAGAGTGTGTTTCTTTTAAGGCGAGCTAGCGTTTGTTTCCCAATGCTAAATGGAGTTGAATCACATGCAGTTTCTGGTCCTACGAGCAAAAGTTGTTTTCTGGTAAGAAGAGTCACTATTGCGCTCCCATTGCCATACACAGTACAAATAGCACTGGCGTCTGTACCCAGCATGTACAGTGTATTGGACTGAAGAGGATCTACTGTTCTTGTCAGGTTCCTAAGCAGATTTGAACTAGATATGGCCCATGTGTGTAGGAAGCACAGTTCTTCTGTACTCAGCAAGCTCACTGTTCTGGCCCTATAGGAAACACAGTAGAGTAGAAGAGTGTTCTTTCCTCAAAAGCAGAGTGTGTTTCTTGTAAGGCGAGCTAGCGTTTGTTTCCCAGTCCTAAATGGAGTTGAAATACACATGCAGTTTCTGTTCCTACGAGCAAGAGTTGCTTTCTCATAAGAAGAGTCACTATTGCGCTCCCTATGCCATACACAGTGCAAATAGCCCTTGCGTCTCTTCCCAGCAAGTACAATGTATTGGACTGAAGAGGATCTACTGTTCTTGTCAGTTTCCTAAGCAGAATTGAACTAGATATGGCCCGTGTGTGTAGGAAGCACAGTTCTTTTGTTCTGAGCAATCTCACTGTTCTAGGAAACACAGTGGAGTAGAAGAGTGCTCTTTTCTCAAAAGCAGAGTGTGTTTCTTGTAAGTCAAGCTAGCGTTTGTTTCCCAGTCCTAAATGGAGTTGAATCACATGCAGTTTCTGGTCTTACGAGCAAGAGTTTTTTCTGGTAATAAGAGTCACTATTGCGCTCCCATTGTCATACACAGGGCAAATAGCACTGGCCTCTGTTCTCAGCATGTACAGTGTATTGGACTGAAGAGGATCTACTGTTCTTGTCAGGTTCCTAAGCAGAGTTGAACTAGATATGGCCCATGAGTGTAGGAAGCACATTTCTTTTGTACTCAGCAAGCTCACTGTTCTGGCCCTATAGGAAACACAGTAGATTAGAAGAATGCTCTTTCCTCAAAAGCAGAGTGTGTTTCTTGTAAGGTGAGCTAGCATTTGTTTCCCAGTCCTAAATGGAGTTGAATCACATGCAGTTTCCGTTCCTACGAGCAAGAGTTGTTTTCTGGTAAGGAAAGTCACTATTGTGCTCCCATTGCCATACATAGTGCAAATAGCACTCGCGTCTGTTCCCAGCAAGTACAGTGTATTGGACTCAATAGGAGCTACTGTTCTTTTCAGTTTCCTAAGCAGAATTGAACTAGATATGGCCCCTGTGAGAAGGAAGCACAGTTCATTTGTACTCAGCAAGCTCACTGTTTGGACCCCATAGGAAACACAGTAGAGTAGAAGAGTGCTCTTTTATCAAAAGCAGAGTGTGTTTCTTGTAAGGCGAGCTAGCATTTGTTTCCCAGTCCTAAATGGAGTTGAATCACATGCAGTTTCTGTTCCTACGAGCAAGGGTTGTTTTCTGGTAAGAAGAATCACTTTTGCGCTCCCTTTGCCATACACAGTGCAAATAGCACTGGCGTCTGTACCCAGCATGTACAGCGTATTGGACTGTAGAGGATCTACTGTTCTTTCAGTTTCCTAAGCAGAGTTGAACTAGATATGGCCCGTTTGTGTAGGAAGCAGAGTTCTTTTGTTCTGAGCAAGCTCACTGTTCGGACCCCATAAGAAACACAGTAGAGTAGAAGAGTGCTCTTTTCTCAAAAGCAGAGTGTGTTTCTTGTAAGGCGAGCTAGCGTTTGTTTCCCAGTCCTAAATTGAGTTGAATCACATGCAGTTTTTGGTCCTACGAGCAAGTGTTGTTTTCTGGTAAGAAGAGTCACTATTGCGCTCCCATTGCCATACATCGTACAAATAACACTCGCATCTGTTTCCAGCAAGTACAGTGTATTGGTCTGAAGAGGAGCTACTGTTCATGTCAGTTTCCTAACCAAAGTTGAACTAGATATGGCCCGTGTGTGTAGGAAGCACAGTTCTTTTGTTCTGAGCAAGCTCACTGTTGGACCCCATAGGAAACACAGTAGAGTAGAAGAGTGCTCTTTTCTCAAAAGCAGAGTGTGTTTCTTGTAAGGCGAGCTAGCGTTTGTTTCCCAATCCTAAATGGAGTTGAATCACATGCAGTTTCTGGTCCTATGAGCAAGAGTTGTTTTCTGGTAAGAAGAGTCACTATTGCGCTCCCATTGCCATACACAGTACAAATAGCACTGGCGTCTGTACCCAGCATGTACAGTGTATTGGACTGAAGAGGATCTACTGTTCTTGTCAGGTTCCTAAGCAGAGTTGAACTAGATATGGCCCATGTGTGTAGGAAGCACAGTTCTTTTGCACTCAGCAAGCTCACTGTTCTGGCCCTATAGGAAACACAGTAGAGTAGAAGAGTGCTCTTTTCTCAAAAACAGAGTGTGTTTCTTGTAAGGCAAGCTAGCGTTTGTTTCCCAGTCCTAAATGGAGTTGAATCACATGCAGTTTCTGGTCCTACGAGCAAGAGTTTTTTCTGGTAATAAGAGTCACTATTGCGCTCCCATTGTCATACACAGGGCAAATAGCACTGGCCTCTTTTCTCAGCATGTACAGTGTATTGGACTGAAGAGGATCTACTGTTCTTGTCAGGTTTCTAAGCAGAGTTGAACTAGATATGGCCCATGTGTGTAGGAAGCACAGTTCTTTTGTACTCAGCAAGCTCACTGTTCTGGCCCTATAGGAACAACAGTAGAGTAGAAGAGTGCTCTTTCCTCAAAAGCAGAGTGTGTTTTTGTAAGGCGAGCTAGCGTTTGTTTCCCAGTCCTAAATGGAGTTGAATCACATGCAGTTTCCGTTCCTAAGAGCAAGAGTTGTTTTCTGGTAAGGAAAGTCACTATTGTGCTCCCATTGCCATACACAGTGCAAATAGCACTCGCGTCTGTTCCCAGCAAGTACAGTGTATTGGACTGAAGAGGAGCTACTGTTCTTGTCAGTTTCCTAAGCAGAATTGAACTAGATATGGCCCGTGTGTGTAGGAAGCACAGTTCTTTTGTTCTGAGCAAGCTCACTGTTTGGACCCCATAGGAAACACAGTAGAGTAGAAGAGTGCTCTTTTCTCAAAAGCAGAGTGTGTTTCTTGTAAGGCGAGCTAGCGTTTGTTTCCCAGTTCTAAATGGAGTTGAATCCCATGCAGTTTTTGGTCCTACGAGCAAGAGTTGTTTTCTGGTAAGGAAAGTCACTATTGCGCTCCCATTGCCATACACAGTGCAAATAGCACTCGCGTCTGTTCCCAGCAAGTACAGTGTATTGGACTGAAGAGGAGCTACTGTTCTTGTCAGTTTCCTAAGCAGAATTGAACTAGATAGGGCCCGTGTGTGTAGGAAGCACAGTTCTTTTGTTCTGAGCAAGCTCACTGTTGGAACCCATAGGAAACACAGTAGAGTAGAAGAGTGCTCTTTTCTCAAAAGCAGAGTGTGTTTCTTGTAAGGCGAGCTAGCGTTTGTTTCCCAGTTCTAAATGGAGTTGAATCACATGCAGTTTTTGGTCCTACCAGCAAGAGTTGTTTTCTGGTAAGAAGAGTCACTATTGCGCTACCATTGCCATACACAGTACAAATAGCACTGGCGTCTGTACCCAGCATCTACAGTGTATTGGACTGAAGAGGATCTACTGTTCTTGTCAGGTTCCTAAGCAGAGTTGAACTAGATATGGCCCATGTGTGTAGGAAGCACAGTTCTTTTGTACTCAGCAAGCTCACTCTTCTGGCCCTATAGGAAACACAGTAGAGTAGAAGAGTGCTCTTTTCTCAAAAGCAGAGTGTGTTTCTTGTAAGTCGAGCTAGCATTTGTTTCCCAGTCTTAAATGGAGTTGAATCACATGCAGTTTCTGGTCCTATGAGCAACAGTTGTTTTCTGGTAAGAAGAGTCACTATTGTGCTCCCATTGCCATACACAGTGCAAATAGCACTGACGTCTGTACCCAGCATTTACAGTGCATTGGACTTTAGAGGTTCTACTGTTCTTGTCAGTTTCCTAAGCAGAATTGAACTAGATATGGCCCGTGTGTTTAGGAAGGACAGTTCTTTTGTTCTGAGCAAGCTCACATTTCGAACCCCATAGGAAAAACAGTAGAGTAGAAGAGTGCATTTTTCTCAAAAGCAGAGTGTGTTTCTTGTAAGGCGAGATAGCGTTTGATTCCCAGTCCTAAATGGAGTTGAAATACACATGCAGTTTCTGGTCCTACGAGCAAGAGTTGTTTTCTCATAAGAAGAGTCACTATTGCGCTCCCTTTGCCATACACAGTGCAAATAGCCCTCGCGTTTGTTCCCAGCAAGTACACTGTATTGGACTGAAGAGGAGCTACTGTTCTTGTGAGTTTCCTAAGCAGAATTGAACTAGATATGGCCCGTGTGTGTAGGAAGCACAGTTCTTTTGTTCTGAGCAAGCTCACTGTTTGGACCCCATAGGAAACACAGTAGAGTAGAAGTGTGCTCTTTTCTCAAAAGCAGAGTGTGTTTCTTGTAAGGCGAGCTAGAGTTTGTTTCCCAGTCCTAAATGGAGTTGAATCAAATGCAGTTTCTGGTCCTACGAGCAAGGGTTGTCTTCTGGTAAGAAGAGTCACTATTGCGGTCCCATTGCCATACACAGTGCAAATAGCACTGGCGTATGTACCCAGCATCTACAGCATATTGGACTGAAGAGGATCTACTGTTCTTTTCAGTTTCCTAAGCAGAGTTGAACTAGATATGGGCCGTGTGTGTAGGAAGCACAGTTCTTTTGTTCTGAGCAAGCTCACTGTTCGGACCCCATAGGAAACACAGTAGAGTAGAAGAGTGCTCTTTTCTCAAAAGCAGAGTGTGTTTCTTGTAAGGCAAGCTAGCGTTTGTTTCCCAGTCCTAAATAGAGTTGAATCAAATGCAGCTTTTGGTCCTATGAGCAAGAGTTGTTTTCTGGTAAGAAGAGTGACTATTGCACTCCCTTTGCCATACATAGTGTAAATATCCCTCTCGTCTGTTCCCAGCAAGTACAGTGTATTGGACTAAAGAGGATCTACTGTTCTTGTCAGTTTCCTAAGCAGAGTTGAACTAGATATGGCCCGTGTGTGTAGGTAGCACAGTTCTTTTGTTCTCAGCAAGCTCACTGTTCGGACCCCATAGAAAACACAGTAGAGTAGAAGAGTGCTATTTTCTCAAAAGCAGAGTGTGTTTCTTGTAAGGCGATCTAGCGTTTGTTTGCCAGTCCTAAATGGAGTTGAATCAAATGCAGTTATTTTTCCTACGAGCAAGAGTTGTTTTCTGGTAAGAGAGTCACTATTGCGCTCCCATTGCTATACATAGTACAAAAAACACTCGCGTCTGTTTCCAGCATGTACAGTGTATTGGACTGAAGAGGATCTACTGTTCTTGTCAGTTTCCTAAGCAGAATTGAACTAGATATGGCCCGTGTGTGTAGGAAGCACAGTTCTTTTGTTCTGAGCAAGCTCACTGTTCTAGCATTATAGGAAACACAGTAGAGTAGAAGAGTGCTCTTTTCTCAAAAGCAGAGTGTGTTTCTTGTAAGGCGAGCTAGCGTTTGTTTCCCAGTCCTAAATGGAGTTGAATCACATGCAGTTTCTGGTCCTACGAGCAAGAGTTTTTTCTGGTAATAAGAGTCACTATTGCGCTCCCATTGTCATACACAGGGCAAATAGCACTGGCCTCTGTTCTCAGGATGTACAGTGTATTGGACTGAAGAGGAGCTACTGTTCTTGTCAGTTTCCTAAGCAGAATTGAACTAGATATGGCCCGTGAGTGTAGGAAGCACAGTTCTTTTGTTCTGAGCAAGCTCACTGTTGGACCCCATAGGAAACACAGTAGAGTAGAAGAGTGCTCTTTTCTCAAAAGCAGAGTGTGTTTCTTGTAAGGCGAGCTAGCGTTTGTTTCCTAGTCCTAAATGGAGTTGAATCACATGCAGTTTCTGGTCCTACGAACAAGAGTTGTTTTCTGGTAAGAAGAGTCACTATTGCGCTCCCATTGCCATACACAGTACAAATAGCACTGGCGTCTGTACACAGCATGTACAGTGTATTGGACTGAAGAGGATCTACTGTTCTTGTCAGGTCCCTAAGCAGAGTTGAACTAGATATGGCCCATGTGTGTAGGAAGCACAGTTCTTTTGTACTCAGCAAGCTCACTGTTCTGGCCCTATAGGAAACACAGTAGAGTAGAAGAGTGCTCTTTCCTCAAAAGCAGAGTGTGTTTCTTGTAAGGCGAGCTAGCTTTTGTTTCCCAGTCCTAAATGAATTTGAATCACATGCAGCCTCCGGTCCTACGAGTAGAGTTATTTTTTGGTAAGAACAGTCACTATTGCGCTCCCAAGGCTATACACAGTGCAAATAACACTTGCGTCTGTTCCAATCAATTACAGTGTATTGGACTGAAGAGGAGCTACTATTCTTGTCAGTTTCCTAAGTAGAGTTGAACTAGATCAGGCCCGTGTGTGTAGGAAGCACAGTTCTTTTGTTCTGTGCAAGCTCACTGTTCTAACCCCATAGGAAACACAGTAGAAAGAAGAGTGTTCTTTTCTCAAAAGCAGAGTGTGTTTCTTGTAAGGCGAGGAACCGTTTGTTTCCCAGTTTTAAATGGAGTTGAAATACACATGCAGTTTCTGGTCCTACGAGCAAGAGTTGTTTTCTGGTTAGAAGAGTCACTATTGCGCTCTCATTGTCATACACAGTGCAAATAGCACTGGCATCTGTTCCCAGCATGTACAGTGTATTGGACTGAAGAGGAGCTACTGTTCTAGTCAGGTTCCTAAGCATAATTGAACTAGATATGGCCAGTGTGTGTAGGAAGCACAGTTCTTTTGTTCTCAGCAAGCTCACTGTTTGGACCCCATAGGAAACACAGTAGAGTAGAAGAGTGCTCTTTTCTCAAAAGCAGAGTGTGTTTCTTGTAAGGCGAGTTAGCATTTGTTTCCCAGTCCTAAATGGATTTGAATCACATGCAGTTTCTGGTCCTACAAGCAAGAGTTTTTTCTGGTAAGAAGAGTCACTATTGTGCTCCCATTGTCTTACACAGGGCAAATAGCACTGGCATTTGTTCCCAGCATGTACAGAGTATTGCACTGAAGGGGATCTACTGTTCTTGTCAGGTTCCTAATCATAGTTGAACTTGATATGGACCATGTGTGTAGGAAGCACAGTTCTTTTGTTCTCAGCAAGCTCACTGTTCGGACCCCATAAAAAACACAGTAGAGTAGAAGAGTGCTCTTTTCTCAAAAGCAGAGTGTGTTTCTTGTAAGGCGAGCTAGCGTTTGTTTCCCAGTCCTAAATGGAGTTGAATCACATGCAGTTTCTGGTCCTACGAGCAAGAGTTGTTTTTTGGTAAGAAGAGTCACTATTGTGTTCCCATTGTCATACACAGTGCAAATAGCCCTCGCGTCTGTTCCCAGCAAGTACAGTGTATTGGACTGAAGAGGAGCTACTGTTTTTGTCAGTTTCCTAAGCAGAGTTGATCTAGATGTGACCTGTGTGTGTAGGAAGCACAGTTCTTTTGTTCTGAGCAAGCTCACTTTTTGGACCCCATAGAAACACAATAGAGTAGATGTGTGCCCTATTCTCAAAAGCATAGCATGTTTCTTGTAAGGCGAGCTAGCGTTTGTTTCACAGTCCTAAGTGGATTGAATCAAATGCAGTTTCTGGTCCTACGAGCAAGAGTTGTTTTTCTGTAAGAAGAGACACTATTGTGCTCCAATTGCCGTACACAGTGCAAATAGCACTCACGTCTTTTCCCCAGTAAGTACAGTGTATTGGACTGAAGAGGAGCTACTGTTCTCGTCAGTTTCCTAAGCAGAGTTGAACTAGATATGGCCCGTGTGTAGGAAGCACAGTTCATTTGTTCTGAGCAAGCTCACTGTTCAGACCCCATAGGAAACACAGTAGAGTAGAAGAGTACTCTTTTCTCAAAAGCAGAGTGTGTTTCTTGTAAGGCGAGCTAGCTTTGGTTTCCCAGTCATAAATGAAGTTGAATCACATGCAGTTTCTGGTCCTACGAGTAGAGTTGTTTTTTGGTAAGAAGAGTCACTATTGCACTCCCATTGCCATACACAGTGCAAATAGCACTTGCGTCTGTTCCAATCAAGTACAGTGTATTGGATTGAAAAGGAGATACTGTTCTTCTCAGTTTCCTGAGCAGAGTTGAACTAGATATGGCCCGTGTGTATAGGAAGCACAGTTCTTTTGTTCTGAGCAAGCTCACTTTCTGGCCATATAGGAAACACAGTAGAGTAGAAGAGTGCTCTTTTCTCAAAAGCAGAGTGTGTTTCTTGTAAGGCGAGACGGCGTTTGTTTCCCAGTCCTAAATGGAGTTGAATCATATGCAGTTTATGGACGTACGAGCAAGAGTTGTTTTCTGGTAAGGAAAGTCACTATTGCCCTCCCATTGTCACACACAGGTTAAATAGCACTGGCGTCTGTTCCCAGCATGTACAGTGTATTGGACTGAAGAGGATCTACTGTTCTTGTCAGTTTCCTAAGCAGAATTGAACTAGATACGGCCATGTGTATAGGAAGCACAGTTCTTTTGTTCTGAGCAAGCTCACTGTGCGGACGCAATAGGAAACTCAGTGCTCTTTTCTCAAAAGCAGAGTGTGTTAGTTGTAAGCGAGATAGCGTTTGCTTTCAAGACCTAAATGGAGTTGAATCACATGCAGTTTCTGGGCCTACAAGCAAGAGTTGTTTTCTGGTAAGAAGAGTCACTATTGCCCTCGCATTTTCATACACAGGGCAAATAGCACTAGAGTCTTTTCCCAGCATGGACAGTGTATTGGACTGAAGAGGATCTACTGTTATTGTCAGTTTCCAATGCAGAGTTGAACTAGATATGGCCCGTGTGTGTAGGAAGCACAGTTCTTTTGTTCTGAACAAGCTCACTGTTCTGGCCCTATAGCAAACACAGTAGAGTAGAAGAGTACTCTTTTCTCAAAAGCAGAGTGTGTTTCTTGTAAGGCGAGCTAACGTTTGTTTCCCAGTCTTAAATGGATTTGAATCACATGCAGTTTCTGGTCCTACAAGCAAGAGTTTTTTCTGGTAAGAAGAGTAACAATTGCGATCCCATTGTCATACACAGGGCAAATAGCACTGGCATTTGTTCCCAGCATGTACACAGTATTGGACTGAAGAGAATCTACTGTTCTTGTCAGGTTCCTAAGCAGATTTGAAGTAGATATGGCCCGTGTGTGTAGGAAGCACAGTTCATTTGTTCTGAGCAAGCTCACTGTTCGGACCCCATAGGAAACACAGTAGAGTAGAAGAGTCATCTTTTCTCAAAAGCAGAGTGTGTTTCTTGTAAGGCGAGCTAGCTTTTGTTTCCCAGTCGTAAATGAAGTTGAATCACATGCAGTTTCTGCTCCTACGAGTAGAGTTGTTTTTTGGTAAGAAGAGTCACTATTGTGCTCCCATTGCCATACACAGTGCAAATAGCACTTGCGTTGTTCCAATCAAGTACAGTGTATTGGACTGAAGAGGAGATACTGTTCTTGTCAGTTTCCTAAGCAGAGTTGAACTAGATATGGCCCGTGTGTATAGGAAGCACAGTTCTTTTGTTCTGAGCAAGCTCAAGGTTCGGACACCATAGGAAACACAGTAGAGTAGAAGAGTGCTCTTTTCTCAAAAGTAGAGTGTGTTTCTTGTAAGGCGAGCTAATGTTTGTTTCCCAGTCCTAAATGTAGTTGAATCCCATGCAGTTTTTGGTCCTACGAGCAAGAGTTGTTTTCTGGTAAGAAGAGTCACTATTGCCCTCCCATTGTAATACACAGGGCAAAAAGCACTGGCGTTTGTTCCCAGCATGTACAGTGTATTGGACTGAAGAGGATCTACTATTCTTGTCAGTTTCCTAAGCAGAATTGAACTAGATATGGCCATGTGTGTAGGAAGCACAGTTATTTTGTTCCGAGCAAGCTCACTGTTCTGGCCCTATAGGAAACACAGTAGAGTAGAAGAGTGCTCTTTTCTCAAAAGCAGAGTGTGTTTCTTGTAAGGTGAGCTAGCGTTTGTTTCCCACCCCTAAATGGGGTTTAATCACATGCAGTTTTTGGTCATACGCGCAAGAGTTGTTTTCTGGTAAGGAAAGTCACTATTGCGCTCCCTTTGCCATACACAGCACAAATAGCACTCACGTCTGTTCCCAGCAAGTACAGTGTATTGGACTGAAGAGGAGCTACTGTTCTTGTCAGTTTCCTAAGCAGAGTTGAACTAGATATGGCCCGTGTGTATAGGAAGCACAGCTCTTTTGTTCTGAGCTAGCTCACTGTGCGGACCCCATAGGAAACTCAGTGCTCTTTTCTCAAAAGCAGAGTGTGTTTCTTGTATGGCGAGATAGCGTTTGCATCACAGACCTGAATGGAGTTGAATCACATGCAGTTTCTGGTCCTACAAGCAAGAGTTGTTTTCTGGTAAGAAGAG
Source organism: Peromyscus eremicus (assembly GCF_949786415.1). Lineage (NCBI taxonomy): Eukaryota > Metazoa > Chordata > Mammalia > Rodentia > Cricetidae > Peromyscus > Peromyscus eremicus. The sequence continues at coordinate 144,710 of NW_026734732.1, forward strand.
TCACTATTGCGCTCGCATTGTCATACACAGGGCAAATATCACTGGCGTCTTTTCCCAGCATGTACAGCGTATTGGAATGAAGAGGATCTACTGTTCTTGTCAGTTTCCTAGGCAGAGTTGAACTAGATATAGCCCCTGTGTGTAGGACGCACAGTTCTTTTGTTCTGAGCAAGCTCACTGTTCTCGCCCTATAGGAAACACAGTAGAGTAGAAAAGTGCTCTTTTCTCAAAAGCAGAGTGTGTTTCTTGTAAGGCGAGCTAGCGTTTGTTTCCCAGTCCTAAATGGAGTTGAATCACATGCAGTTTTTGGTCCTACGCGCAAGAGTTGTTTTCTGGTAAGAAAAGACACTATTGCGCTCCCATTGCCAAACACAGTACAAATAGCACTCGCATCTCTTCCCAGCAAGTACAGTGTATTGGACTGATGAGGAGCTACTGTTCTTGTCAGTTTCCTAAGCAGAGTTGAACTAGATATTCCCCGTGTGCGTAGGAAGCACAGTTCTTTTGTTCTGAGCAAGCTCACTGTTCGGAACCCATAGGACACATAGTAGAGAAGAAGAGTGCTCTTTTCTCAAAAGCAGAGTGTGTTTCTTGTAAGGCGAGCTAGCTTTTGTTTCCCAGTCCTAAATGAATTTGAATCACATGCAGTTTCTGGTCCTACGAGTAGAGTTATATTTTGGTAAGAAGAGTCACTATTGTGCTCCCATTGCCATATACAGTTCAAATAACACTTGCGTCTGTTCCAATCAAGTACAGTGTATTGAACTGAAGAGGAGCTACTGTTCTTGTCAGTTTCCTAAGCAGAGTTGAACTAGATGTGGCCCGTGTGTATAGGAAGCACAGCTCTTTTGTTCTGAGCTAGCTCACTGTGCAGACCCCATAGGAAACTCAGTGCTCTTTTCTCAAAAGCAGAGTGTGTTTCTTGTAAGGCGAGATAGCGTTTGCATCCCAGATCTTAATGGAGTTGAATCACATGCAGTTTCTGGTCCTACAAGCAAGAGTTGTTTTCTGGTAAGAAGAGTCACTATTGCGCTCGCATTGTCATACACAGGGCAAATAGCACTGGCGTCTTTTCCCAGCATGTACAGCGTATTGGACTGAAGAGGATCTACTGTTCTTGTCAGGTTCCTATGCAGAGTTGAACTAGATATAGCCCGTGTGTGTAGGACGCATAGTTCTTTTGTTCTGAGCAAGCTCACTGTTCGGACCCCATAGGAAACACAGTAGAGTAGAAGAGTGCTCTTTTCTCAAAAGCAGAGTGTGTTTCTTGTAAGGGGAGCTAGCGTTTGCTTCAAAGACCTAAATGGAGTTGAATCACATGCAGTTTCTGGTCCTACGAGCAAGAGTTGTTTTCTGGTAAGAAGAGTCACTATTGCGCTCCCATTGTCATACACAGGGCAAATAGCACTGGCGTCTTTTCCCAGCATGTACAGCGTATTGGACTGAAGAGGATGTACTGTTCTTGTCAGTTTCCTATGCAGAGTTGAACTAGATATAGCCCGTGTGTAGGACGCACAGTTCTTTTGTTCTGAGCAAGCTCACTGTTCTCGCCCTATAGGAAACACAGTAGAGTAGAAGAGTGCTCTTTCCTCAAAAGCAGAGTGTGTTTCTTGTAAGGCGAGCTAGCTTTTGTTTCCCAGTCCTAAATGAATTTGAATCACATGCAGCCTCCGGTCCTACGAGTAGAGTTATTTTTTGGTAAGAACAGTCACTATTGCGCTCCCAAGGCTATACACAGTGCAAATAACACTTGCGTCTGTTCCAATCAATTACAGTGTATTGGACTGAAGAGGAGCTACTATTCTTGTCAGTTTCCTAAGTAGAGTTGAACTAGATCAGGCCCGTGTGTGTAGGAAGCACAGTTCTTTTGTTCTGTGCAAGCTCACTGTTCTAACCCCATAGGAAACACAGTAGAAAGAAGAGTGTTCTTTTCTCAAAAGCAGAGTGTGTTTCTTGTAAGGCGAGGAACCGTTTGTTTCCCAGTTTTAAATGGAGTTGAAATACACATGCAGTTTCTGGTCCTACGAGCAAGAGTTGTTTTCTGGTTAGAAGAGTCACTATTGCGCTCTCATTGTCATACACAGTGCAAATAGCACTGGCATCTGTTCCCAGCATGTACAGTGTATTGGACTGAAGAGGAGCTACTGTTCTAGTCAGGTTCCTAAGCATAATTGAACTAGATATGGCCAGTGTGTGTAGGAAGCACAGTTCTTTTGTTCTCAGCAAGCTCACTGTTTGGACCCCATAGGAAACACAGTAGAGTAGAAGAGTGCTCTTTTCTCAAAAGCAGAGTGTGTTTCTTGTAAGGCGAGTTAGCGTTTGTTTCCCAGTCCTAAATGGATTTGAATCACATGCAGTTTCTGGTCCTACAAGCAAGAGTTTTTTCTGGTAAGAAGAGTCACTATTGTGCTCCCATTGTCTTACACAGGGCAAATAGCACTGGCATTTGTTCCCAGCATGTACAGAGTATTGCACTGAAGGGGATCTACTGTTCTTGTCAGGTTCCTAATCATAGTTGAACTTGATATGGACCATGTGTGTAGGAAGCACAGTTCTTTTGTTCTCAGCAAGCTCACTGTTCGGACCCCATAAAAAACACAGTAGAGTAGAAGAGTGCTCTTTTCTCAAAAGCAGAGTGTGTTTCTTGTAAGGCGAGCTAGCGTTTGTTTCCCAGTCCTAAATGGAGTTGAATCACATGCAGTTTCTGGTCCTACGAGCAAGAGTTGTTTTTTGGTAAGAAGAGTCACTATTGTGTTCCCATTGTCATACACAGTGCAAATAGCCCTCGCGTCTGTTCCCAGCAAGTACAGTGTATTGGACTGAAGAGGAGCTACTGTTTTTGTCAGTTTCCTAAGCAGAGTTGATCTAGATGTGACCTGTGTGTGTAGGAAGCACAGTTCTTTTGTTCTGAGCAAGCTCACTTTTTGGACCCCATAGAAACACAATAGAGTAGATGTGTGCCCTATTCTCAAAAGCATAGCATGTTTCTTGTAAGGCGAGCTAGCGTTTGTTTCACAGTCCTAAGTGGATTGAATCAAATGCAGTTTCTGGTCCTACGAGCAAGAGTTGTTTTTCTGTAAGAAGAGACACTATTGTGCTCCAATTGCCGTACACAGTGCAAATAGCACTCACGTCTTTTCCCCAGTAAGTACAGTGTATTGGACTGAAGAGGAGCTACTGTTCTCGTCAGTTTCCTAAGCAGAGTTGAACTAGATATGGCCCGTGTGTAGGAAGCACAGTTCATTTGTTCTGAGCAAGCTCACTGTTCAGACCCCATAGGAAACACAGTAGAGTAGAAGAGTACTCTTTTCTCAAAAGCAGAGTGTGTTTCTTGTAAGGCGAGCTAGCTTTGGTTTCCCAGTCATAAATGAAGTTGAATCACATGCAGTTTCTGGTCCTACGAGTAGAGTTGTTTTTTGGTAAGAAGAGTCACTATTGCACTCCCATTGCCATACACAGTGCAAATAGCACTTGCGTCTGTTCCAATCAAGTACAGTGTATTGGATTGAAAAGGAGATACTGTTCTTCTCAGTTTCCTGAGCAGAGTTGAACTAGATATGGCCCGTGTGTATAGGAAGCACAGTTCTTTTGTTCTGAGCAAGCTCACTTTCTGGCCATATAGGAAACACAGTAGAGTAGAAGAGTGCTCTTTTCTCAAAAGCAGAGTGTGTTTCTTGTAAGGCGAGACGGCGTTTGTTTCCCAGTCCTAAATGGAGTTGAATCATATGCAGTTTATGGACGTACGAGCAAGAGTTGTTTTCTGGTAAGGAAAGTCACTATTGCCCTCCCATTGTCACACACAGGTTAAATAGCACTGGCGTCTGTTCCCAGCATGTACAGTGTATTGGACTGAAGAGGATCTACTGTTCTTGTCAGTTTCCTAAGCAGAATTGAACTAGATACGGCCATGTGTATAGGAAGCACAGTTCTTTTGTTCTGAGCAAGCTCACTGTGCGGACGCAATAGGAAACTCAGTGCTCTTTTCTCAAAAGCAGAGTGTGTTAGTTGTAAGCGAGATAGCGTTTGCTTTCAAGACCTAAATGGAGTTGAATCACATGCAGTTTCTGGGCCTACAAGCAAGAGTTGTTTTCTGGTAAGAAGAGTCACTATTGCCCTCGCATTTTCATACACAGGGCAAATAGCACTAGAGTCTTTTCCCAGCATGTACAGTGTATTGGACTGAAGAGGATCTACTGTTATTGTCAGTTTCCAATGCAGAGTTGAACTAGATATGGCCCGTGTGTGTAGGAAGCACAGTTCTTTTGTTCTGAACAAGCTCACTGTTCTGGCCCTATAGCAAACACAGTAGAGTAGAAGAGTACTCTTTTCTCAAAAGCAGAGTGTGTTTCTTGTAAGGCGAGCTAACGTTTGTTTCCCAGTCTTAAATGGATTTGAATCACATGCAGTTTCTGGTCCTACAAGCAAGAGTTTTTTCTGGTAAGAAGAGTAACAATTGCGATCCCATTGTCATACACAGGGCAAATAGCACTGGCATTTGTTCCCAGCATGTACACAGTATTGGACTGAAGAGAATCTACTGTTCTTGTCAGGTTCCTAAGCAGATTTGAAGTAGATATGGCCCGTGTGTGTAGGAAGCACAGTTCATTTGTTCTGAGCAAGCTCACTGTTCGGACCCCATAGGAAACACAGTAGAGTAGAAGAGTCATCTTTTCTCAAAAGCAGAGTGTGTTTCTTGTAAGGCGAGCTAGCTTTTGTTTCCCAGTCGTAAATGAAGTTGAATCACATGCAGTTTCTGCTCCTACGAGTAGAGTTGTTTTTTGGTAAGAAGAGTCACTATTGTGCTCCCATTGCCATACACAGTGCAAATAGCACTTGCGTTGTTCCAATCAAGTACAGTGTATTGGACTGAAGAGGAGATACTGTTCTTGTCAGTTTCCTAAGCAGAGTTGAACTAGATATGGCCCGTGTGTATAGGAAGCACAGTTCTTTTGTTCTGAGCAAGCTCAAGGTTCGGACACCATAGGAAACACAGTAGAGTAGAAGAGTGCTCTTTTCTCAAAAGTAGAGTGTGTTTCTTGTAAGGCGAGCTAATGTTTGTTTCCCAGTCCTAAATGTAGTTGAATCCCATGCAGTTTTTGGTCCTACGAGCAAGAGTTGTTTTCTGGTAAGAAGAGTCACTATTGCCCTCCCATTGTAATACACAGGGCAAAAAGCACTGGCGTTTGTTCCCAGCATGTACAGTGTATTGGACTGAAGAGGATCTACTATTCTTGTCAGTTTCCTAAGCAGAATTGAACTAGATATGGCCATGTGTGTAGGAAGCACAGTTATTTTGTTCCGAGCAAGCTCACTGTTCTGGCCCTATAGGAAACACAGTAGAGTAGAAGAGTGCTCTTTTGTCAAAAGCAGAGTGTGTTTCTTGTAAGGTGAGCTAGCGTTTGTTTCCCACCCCTAAATGGGGTTTAATCACATGCAGTTTTTGGTCATACGCGCAAGAGTTGTTTTCTGGTAAGGAAAGTCACTATTGCGCTCCCTTTGCCATACACAGCACAAATAGCACTCACGTCTGTTCCCAGCAAGTACAGTGTATTGGACTGAAGAGGAGCTACTGTTCTTGTCAGTTTCCTAAGCAGAGTTGAACTAGATATGGCCCGTGTGTATAGGAAGCACAGCTCTTTTGTTCTGAGCTAGCTCACTGTGCGGACCCCATAGGAAACTCAGTGCTCTTTTCTCAAAAGCAGAGTGTGTTTCTTGTATGGCGAGATAGCGTTTGCATCACAGACCTGAATGGAGTTGAATCACATGCAGTTTCTGGTCCTACAAGCAAGAGTTGTTTTCTGGTAAGAAGAGTCACTATTGCGCTCGCATTGTCATACACAGGGCAAATATCACTGGCGTCTTTTCCCAGCATGTACAGCGTATTGGAATGAAGAGGATCTACTGTTCTTGTCAGTTTCCTAGGCAGAGTTGAACTAGATATAGCCCCTGTGTGTAGGACGCACAGTTCTTTTGTTCTGAGCAAGCTCACTGTTCTCGCCCTATAGGAAACACAGTAGAGTAGAAAAGTGCTCTTTTCTCAAAAGCAGAGTGTGTTTCTTGTAAGGCGAGCTAGCGTTTGTTTCCCAGTCCTAAATGGAGTTGAATCACATGCAGTTTTTGGTCCTACGCGCAAGAGTTGTTTTCTGGTAAGAAAAGACACTATTGCGCTCCCATTGCCAAACACAGTACAAATAGCACTCGCATCTCTTCCCAGCAAGTACAGTGTATTGGACTGATGAGGAGCTACTGTTCTTGTCAGTTTCCTAAGCAGAGTTGAACTAGATATTCCCCGTGTGCGTAGGAAGCACAGTTCTTTTGTTCTGAGCAAGCTCACTGTTCGGAACCCATAGGACACATAGTAGAGAAGAAGAGTGCTCTTTTCTCAAAAGCAGAGTGTGTTTCTTGTAAGGCGAGCTAGCTTTTGTTTCCCAGTCCTAAATGAATTTGAATCACATGCAGTTTCTGGTCCTACGAGTAGAGTTATATTTTGGTAAGAAGAGTCACTATTGTGCTCCCATTGCCATATACAGTTCAAATAACACTTGCGTCTGTTCCAATCAAGTACAGTGTATTGAACTGAAGAGGAGCTACTGTTCTTGTCAGTTTCCTAAGCAGAGTTGAACTAGATGTGGCCCGTGTGTATAGGAAGCACAGCTCTTTTGTTCTGAGTTAGCTCACTGTTCAGACCCCATAGGAAACTCAGTGCTCTTTTCTCAAAAGCAGAGTGTGTTTCTTGTAAGGCGAGATAGCGTTTGCATCCCAGATCTTAATGGAGTTGAATCACATGCAGTTTCTGGTCCTACAAGCAAGAGTTGTTTTCTGGTAAGAAGAGTCACTATTGCGCTCGCATTGTCATACACAGGGCAAATAGCACTGGCGTCTTTTCCCAGCATGTACAGCGTATTGGACTGAAGAGGATCTACTGTTCTTGTCAGGTTCCTATGCAGAGTTGAACTAGATATAGCCCGTGTGTGTAGGACGCATAGTTCTTTTGTTCTGAGCAAGCTCACTGTTCGGACCCCATAGGAAACACAGTAGAGTAGAAGAGTGCTCTTTTCTCAAAAGCAGAGTGTGTTTCTTGTAAGGGGAGCTAGCGTTTGCTTCCCAGACCTAAATGGAGTTGAATCACATGCAGTTTCTGGTCCTACGAGCAAGAGTTGTTTTCTGGTAAGAAGAGTCACTATTGCGCTCCCATTGTCATACACAGGGCAAATAGCACTGGCGTCTTTTCCCAGCATGTACAGCGTATTGGACTGAAGAGGATGTACTGTTCTTGTCAGTTTCCTATGCAGAGTTGAACTAGATATAGCCCGTGTGTAGGACGCACAGTTCTTTTGTTCTGAGCAAGCTCACTGTTCTCGCCCTATAGGAAACACAGTAGAGTAGAAGTGTACTCTTTTCTCAAAAGCAGAGTGTGTTTCTTGTAAGGCGAGCTAGTGTTTGTTTCCCAGTCCTAAATGGAGTTGAATCACATGCTGTTTCTGGTCCTACAAGCAAGAGTTTTTTCTGGTAAGAAGAGTCACTATTGTGCTCCCATTGTCATACACAGTGCAAATAGCATTGGCATTTGTTCCCAGCATGTACAGTGTATTGGACTGAAGAGGATCTACTGTTCTTGTTAGGTTCCTAAGCAGAGTTTAACTAGATATGGCTGGTGTGTGTATGAAGCACATTTCTTTTGTTCTAAGCAAGCTCACTGTTCTGGCCCTATAGGAAACACAGAGGAGTAGAAGTGTCATCTTTTCTCAAAAGCAGAGTGTGTTTCTTGTAAGGCAAGCTAGCGTTTGCTTCCCAGACCTAAATGGAGTTGAATCACATGCAATTTCTGGTCCTACGCGCAAGAGTTGTTTTCTGGTAAGAAGAGTCACTATTGCGCTCCCATTGTCATACACAGGGCAAATAGCACTGGCGTCTGTTCCCAGCAAGTACAGTGTATTGGACTGAAGTGGATCTACTGTTCTTGTCAGTTGCATAAGCATAATTGAACTAGATTTGGCCCGTGTGTGTAGGAAGCCCACTTCTTTTGTTCTGAGCAAGATCACTGTTCGGACCCCATAGGGAACACAGTAGAGTAGAAGTGTGCCCTATTCTCAAAAGCAGAGCTTGTTTCTTGTAAGGCGAGCTAGCGTTTGTTTCCCAGTCCTAAGTGGAGTTGAATCACATGCAGTTTCTGGTCCTAAGAGCCAGAAGTGTTTTCTGGTAGGAAGAGTCACTATTGTGCTCCCATTGCTGTACACAGTGCAAATAGCACTCGCGTCTGTTCCCAGCAAGTACAGTGTATTGGACTGAAGGGGATCTACTGTTCTTGTCAGTTTCCTAAGCAGAGTTGAACTAGATATGGCCGGTGTGTATAGGAAGCACAGTTCTTTTGTTCTGAGCAAGCTCACTGTTCGGACCCCATAGGAAACACAGTAGAGTAGAAGAGTGCTCTTTTCTCAAAAGCAGAGTGTGTTTCTTGTAAGGCGAGCTAGCATTTGTTTCCCTGTCCTAAGTGAAGTTGAATCACATGCAGTTACTGGTACTAAGAGCAAGAGTTGTTTTCTGGTAAGAAGAGTCACTATTGTGCTCCCATTGCCGTACACCGTGCAAATAGCACTCGCATCTGTTCCCAGCAAGTACAGTGTATTGGACTGAAGAGGAGCTACTGTTCTCGTCAGTTTCCTAAGCAGAGTTGAACTAGATATGGCCCGTTGTGTAGGAAGCACAGTTCTTTTGTTCTGAGCAAGCTCACTGTTCTGGCCCTATAGAAAACACAGTAGAGTAGAAGTTTGCCCTTTTCTCAAAAGCAGAGATTGTTTCTTGTAAGGCAAGGTAGCGTTTGTTTCCCAGTCCTAAGTGGAGTTGAATCACATGCAGTTTCTGGTCCTACGAGCAAGAGATGTTTTCTGGTAAAAAGAGTCACTATTGCGCTCCCAATGCCGTACACAGTGCAAATAGCACTCGCGTCTGTTCCCAGCAAGGACAGTGTATTGGACTGAAGGGGATCTACTGTTCTTGTCAGTTTCCTAAGCAGAGTTGAACTAGATATGGCCGGTGTGTATAGGAAGCACAGTTCTTTTGTTCTGAGCAAGCTCTCTGTTCGGACCTCATAGGAAACACAGTAGAGTAGAAGAGTGCTCTTTTCTCAAAAGCAGAGTGTGTTTCTTGTAAGGCGAGCTAGCGTTTGTTTCCCAGTCCTAAGTGAAGTTGAATCACATGCAGTTACTGGTACTAAGAGCAAGAGTTGTTTTCTGGTAAGAAGAGTCACTATTGCGCTCCCATTGCCAAACACAGTGCAAATAGCACTCGCATCTGTTCCCAGCAATTACAGTGTATTGGACTGAACAGGAGCTACTGTTCTTGTCAGTTTCCTAAGCAGAGTTGAACTAGATATGGCCCTGGTGTGTAGGAAGCACAGTTCTTTTGTTCTGAGCAAGCTCACTGTTCTGGCCCTATAGGAAACACAGTAGAGTAGCTGAGTGCTCTTTTCTCAAAAGCAGAGTGTGTTTCTTGTAAGGCGAGCTAGTGTTTGTTTGAAAGTCCTAAATGGAGTTGAATCACATGCAGTTTCTCGTCCTACGAGCAAGAGTTGTTTTCTGGTAAGAAGAGTTACTATTGTGCTCCCATTGTCATACACAGGGCAAATAGCACTGGCTTCTTTTCCCAGCATGTACAGTGTATTGCACTGAAGAGGATCTACTGTTCTTGTCAGTTTCCTTAGCAGAATTCAACTAGATATGGCCATGTGTGCAGGAAGTACAGTTCTTTTGTTCTGAGCAAGCTCACTGTTCGGACCCCATAGGAAATACAGTAGAGTAGAAGAGTGCTCTTTTCTCAAAAGGAGAGTGTGTTTCTTGTAAGTCGAGCTAGTGTTTTTTTTCCCAGTCCTAAATGGAGTTGAATCACATGCAGTTTTTGGTCCTACGCGCAAGAGTTGTTTTCTGGTAAGGGAAGTCACATTTGCGCTCCCATTGCCAAACACAGTGCAAATAGCACTCTCATCTCTTCCCAGCAAGTACAGTGTATTGGACTGAAGAGGAGCTACTGTTCTTGTCAATTTCCTAAGCAGAATTGAACTGGATATTGCCATTTGTGTAGGAAGCACAGTTCTTTTGTTCTGAGCAAGCTCACTGTTTGGACACCAAAGGAAACACAGTAGAGTAGAAGAGTGCTCTTTTCTCAAAAGCAGAGTGTGTTTCTTGTAAGGCGAGCTAGTGTTTGTTTCCCAGTCCTGAAAGGAGTTGAATGACATGAAGTTTTTGGTCCTACGAGCAAGAGTTTTTTTCTGGTCAGAAGAGTCACTATTGCCCTCCCATTGTCATACACAGGGCAAATAGCACTGGCGTCTGTTCCCAGCATGTACAGTGTATTGGACTGAAGAGGATCTACTGTTCTTGTCAGTTTCCTAAGCAGAATTGAACTAGATATGGCCATGTGTGTAGGAAGCACAGTTATTTTGTTCCGAGCAAGCTCACTGTTCTGGCCCTATAGGAAACACAGTAGAGTAGAAGAGTGCTCTTTTCTCAAAAGCAGAGTGTGTTTCTTGTAAGGTGAGCTAGCGTTTGTTTCCCACCCCTAAATGGAGTTTAACCACATGCAGTTTTTGGTCATACGCGCAAGAGTTGTTTTCTGGTAAGGAAAGTCACTATTGCGCTCCCTTTGCCATACACAGCACAAATAGCACTAACGTCTGTTCCCAGCAAGTACAGAGTATTGGACTGAAGAGGAGCTACTGTTCTTGTCAGTTTCCTAAGCAGAGTTGAACTAGATATGGCCCGTGTGTATAGGAAGCATAGCTCTTTTGTTCTGAGCTAGCTCACTGTTCGGACCCCATAGGAAACACAGTAGAGTAGAAGTGTGCCCTAGTTTCAAAAGCAGAGCTTGTTTCTTGTAAGGCAAGCTAGCGTTTGTTTCCCAGTCCTAAGTGGAGTTGAATCACATGCAGTTTCTGGTCCTAAGAGCCAGAGGTGTTTTCTGGTAGGAAGAGTCACTCTTGTGCTCCCTTTGCTGTACACAGTGCAAATAGCACTCGCGTCTGTTCCCAGCAAGTACAGTGTATTGGACTGAAGAGGAGCTACTGTTCTCGTTAGTTTCTTAAGCAGAGTTGAACTAGATATGGCCCGTGTGTAGGAAGCACAGTTCTTTTGTTCTGAGCAAGCTCACTGTTCTGGCCCTATAGGAAACACAGTAGAGTAGAAGAGTATTCTTTTCTCAAAAGCAGAGTGTGTTTCTTGTAAGGCGAGCTAGCGTTTGTTTCCCAGACTTAATGGAGTTGAATCACATGCAGTTTTTGGTCCTACCAGCAAGAGTTGTTTTCTAGTAAGGAAAGTCACTATTGCGCTCCCATTGACATTCACAGTGCAAATAGCACTCGCGTATGATCAGCAAGTACAGTGTATTGGACTGAAGAGGAGCTACTGTTCTTTACAGTTTCCTAAGCAGAGTTGAACTACATATGGCCCGTGTGTGTAGGAAGCACAGTTCTTTTGTTCTGAGCAAGCTCACTGCTCTGGCCCTAAAGGAAACACAGAGGAGTAGAAGAGTCATCTTTTCTCAAAAGCAGAGTGTGTTTCTTGTAAGGCAAGCTAGCGTTTGCTTCCCAGTCCTAAATGGATTTGAATCACATGCAGTTTCTGGTCCTACAAGCAAGAGTATTTTCTGGTAAGAAGAGTCACTATTGCGATCCCATTGTCATACACAGGGCAAATAGCACTGGCATTTGTTCCCAGCATGTACAGTGTATTGGACTGAAGAGGATCTACTGTTCTTGTCAGGTTCCTAAGCAGAGTTGAACTAGATATGGCCCGTGTGTGTATGAAACACATTTCTTTTGTTCTGAGCAAGCTCACTCTTCTGGCCCTATAGGAAACACAGTAGAGTAGAAGAGTCATCTTTTCTCAAAAGCAGAGTGTGTTTCTTGTAAGGCAAGCTAGCGTTTGTTTCCCAGTCCTAAACGGAGTTGAATCCCATGCAGTTTCTGGTCCCAGGAGCAAGAGTTGTTTTGTGGTAAGAAGAGTCACTATTGCGCTCCCATTGTCATACACAGTGCAAATAGCACTGGCGTCTGTTCCCAGCCAGTACAGTGTATTGGACTGAAGGGGATCTACTGTTCTTGTCAGTTGCCTAAGCATAATTGAACTAGATATGGCCCGTGTGTGTAGGAAGCACAGTTCTTTTGTTCTGAACAAGCTCACTGTTCGGACCCCATAGGAAACACAGTAGAGTAGAAGTGTGCCCTATTCTCAAAAGCAGAGCTTGTTTCTTGTAAGGCAAGCTAGCGTTTGTTCCCCAGTCCTAAGTGGAGTTGAATCACATGCAGTTTCTGGTCCTAAGAGCCAGAGTTGTTTTCTGGTAAGAAGAGTCACTATTGTGCTCCCACTGCCGTACACCGTGCAAATAGCACTGGCATCTGTTCCCAGCAAGTACAGTGTATTGGACTGAAGAGGAGCTACTGTTCTCGTCAGTTTCCTAAGCAGAGTTGAACTAGATATGGCCTGTGTGTGTAGGAAGCACAGTTCTTTTGTTCTGAGAAAGCTCACTGTTTTGGCCCTATAGGAAACACAGTAGAGTAGAAGAGTGCTCTTTTCTCAAAAGCAGAGTGTGTTTCTTGTAAGGCGAGCTAGCGTTTGTTTCCCAGTCCTTAGTGGTGTTGAATCACATGCAGTTACTGGTACTAAGAGCAAGAGTTCTTTTCTAGTAAGGAAAGTCACTATTGTGCTCCCATTGCCAAACACACTGCAAATAGCACTCGCATCTGTTTCCAGCAAGTACAGTGTATTGGACTGAAGAGGAGCTACTGTTCTTGTCAGTTTCCTAAGCAGAGTTGAACTAGATATGGCCCGTGTGCATAGGAAGCACAGTTCTTTTGTTCTGAACAAGCTCTCTGTTCGGAACCCATAGGACACATAGTAGAGAAGAAGAGTGCTCATTTCTCAAAAGCAGAGTGTGTTTCTTGTAAGGCGAGCTAGCTTTTGTTTCCCAGTCCTAAATGAATTTGAATCACATGCAGTTTCTGGTCCTACGAGTAGAGTTATTTTTTAGTAAGAAGAGTCACTATTGTGCTCCCATTGCCATACACAGTACAAATAGCACTTGCGTCTGTTCCAATCAAGTACAGTGTATTGGTCTGAAGAGGAGCTACTGTTCTTGTCAGTTTCCTAAGCAGAGTTGAACTAGATATGGCCCGTGTGTATAGGAAGCACAGTTCTTTGTTCTGAGCAAGCTCACAGTTCGGACCCCATAGGAAACACAGTAGAGTAGAAGAGTGCTCTTTTCTCAAAAGCAGAGTGTGTTTCTTGTAAGGCGAGCTAGCGTTTGCTTCCCAGTCCTAAATGGATTTGAATCACATGCAGTTTCTGGTCCTACAAGCAAGAGTTTTTTCTGGTAAGAAAAGTCACTATTGGGCTCCCATGGTCATACACAGTGCAAATAGCACTGGCGTCTGTTCCCAGCAAGTACAGTGTATTGGACTGAAGAGGATCTACTGTTCTTGTCAGTTTCCTAAGCAGAATTGAACTAGATATGGCCTGTGTGTGTAGGAAGCACAGTTCTTTTGTTCTGAGCAAGCTCACTGTTTGGACCCCATAGGAAACACAGTAGAGTAGATGTGTGCCCTATTCTCAAAAGCAGAGCGTGTTTCTTGTAAGGCGAGCTAGCGTTTGTTTCCCAGTCCTAAGTGGATTGAAACAAATGCAGTTTCTTGTCCTAAGAGCAAGAGTTGTTTTCTAGAAGAAGAGTCACTATTGTGCTCCCATTGCCATACACAGTACAAATAGCACTCGCGTCTGTTTCCAGCAAGTACAGTATATTGGTCTGAAGAGGAGCTACTGTTCTTGTCAGTTTCCTAAGCAGAGTTTTACTAGATATGACCCATGTGTAGGAAGCACAGTTCTTTTGTTCTGAGCAAGCTCACTGTTTGGAACCCACAGGAAACACAGTAGAGTAGATGTGTGCCCTATTCTCAAAAGCAGAGTGTGTTTCTTGTAAGGCGAGCTGGAGTTTGTTTCCCAATCCAAAACGGAGTTGAATCACATGCAGTTTCTGGTCCTATGAGCAAGAGTTGTTTTCTGGTAAGAAGAGACACTATTACGCTCCCATTGCCATACACAGTACAAATAGGACTCGCGTCGTTTCCCAGCAAGTACAGTGTATTTGACTGAAGAGGAGCTACTGTTCTTGTCAGTTTCCTAAGCAGACTTGAACTAGATATGGCCCGTGTGTGCAGGAAGCACAGTTCTTTTGTTCTGAGCAAGCTCACTGTTGTGGCCCTATAGGAAACACAGTAGAGTAGAAGAGTGCTCTTTTCTCAAAAGCAGAGTGTGTTTCTTGTAAGGCGAGCTAGCGTTTGTTTCCCAGTCCCAAATGGATTTGAATCACATGCAGTTTCTGGTCCTACGAGCAAGAGTTGTTTCCTGGTAAAAAGAGTAACTATTGCGCACCCATTGTCACACACAGGGCAAAACCACTGGCGTCTGTTCCCAGCATGTACAGTCTATTGGACTGAAGAGGTTCTACTGTTCTTGTCAGTTTCCTAAGCAGAATAGAACAAGATATGGCCCGTGTGTGTAGGAAGCACAGTTGTTTTTTTCTGAGCAAGCTCACATTTCGAACCCCATAGGAAACACAGTAGAGTAGAAGAGTGCATTTTTCTCAAAAGCAGAGTGTGTTTCTTGTAAGGCGAGCTAGCGTTTGTTTCCCAGTCCTAAATGGAGTTGAAATACACATGGAGTTTCTGGTCCTACGAGCAAGAGTTGTTTTCTGGTAAGAAGAGTCACTATTGTGCTCCCTTTGCCATACGCAGTGCAAATAGCCCTCGCGTCTGTTCCCAGTAAGTACAGTGTATTGGACTGAAGAGGAGCTACTCTTCTTTTCAGTTTCCTAAGCAGAGTTGAACTAGAAATGGCACATGTGTGTAGGAAGCACACTTCTTTTGTACTCAGCAAGCTCACTGTTCTGGCCCTATAGGAAACACAGTAGAGTAGAAGAGTGCTCTTTCCTCAAAAGCAGAGTGTGTTTTTTGTAAGGCGAGGTAGCGTTTGTTTCCCAGTCCTAAATGGAGTTGAATCACATGCAGTTTCTGTTCCTACGAGCAAGAGTTGTTTACTGGTAAGGAAAGTCACTATTGCGCTCCCATTGACATACACAGTGCAAATAGCACTCGCGTCTGTTCCCAGCAAGTACAGTGTATTGGACTGAAGAGGAGCTACTGTTCTTCTCAGTTTCCTAAGCAGAATTGATCTAGATATGGCCCGTGTGTATAGGAAGCACAGTTATTTTGTTCTGAGCAAGCTCACTGTTTGGACCCCATAGGAAACACAGTAGAGTAGAAGAGTGCTCTTTTCTCAAAAGCAGAGTGTGTTTCTTGTAAGTCGAGCTAGCGTTTGTTTCCCAGTCCTAAATGGAGTTGAATCACATGCAGTTTCTTGTCCTACGAGCAAGAGTTGTTTTCTGGTAAAAAGAGTCACTATTGCGCTCCCAATGCAGTACACAGTGCAAATAGCACTCGCGTCTGTTCCCAGCAAGTACAGTGTATTGGACTGAAAGGGATCTACTGTTCTTGTCAGTTTCCTAAGCAGAGTTGAACTAGATATCGCCTGTGTGTAGAGGAAGCACAGTTCTTTTGTTCTGAGAAAGCTCACTGTTTTGGCCCTATAGGAAACACAGTAGAGTAGAAGAGTGCTCTTTTCTCAAAAGCAGAGTGTGTTTCTTGTAAGGCAAGCTAGCGTTTGTTTCCCAGTCCTAAGTGAAGTTGAATCTCATGCAGTTACTGGTACTAAGAGCAAGAGTTGTTTTCTGGTAAGAAGAGTCACTATTGCGCTCCCTTTGCCAAACACAGTGCAAATAGGACTCGCATCTGTTCCCAGCAAGTACAGTGTATTGGACTGAAGAGGAACTACTGTTCTCGTCAGTTTCCTAAGCAGAGTTGAACTAGATATGGCCCTGGTGTGTAGGAAGCACAGCTCTTTTGTTCTGAGCAAGCTCACTGTTCTGGCCCTATAGGAAACACAGTAGAGTAGCAGAGTGCTCTTTTCTCAAAAGCAGAGTGTGTTTCTTGAAAGGCGAGCTAGTGTTTGTTTGCAAGTCCTAAATGGAGTTGAATCACATGCAGTTTCTGTTCCTACGAGCAAGAGTTGTTTTCTGGTAAGAAGAGTTACTATTGTGCTCCCATTGTCATACACAGGGCAAATAGCACTGGCTTCTTTTTCCAGCATGTACAGTGTATTGCACTGAAGGGGATCTACTGTTCTTGTCAGTTTCCTTAGCCGAATGGAACTAGATATGGCCATGTGTGCAGGAAGTACAGTTCTTTTGTTCTGAGCAAGCTCACTGTTCGAACCCCATAGGAAATACAGTAGAGTAGAAGAGTGCTCTTTTCTCAAAAGCAGAGTGTGTTTCTTGTAAGTCGAGCTAGTGTTTTTTTCTCAGTCCTAAATGGAGTTGAATCACATGCAGTTTTTGGTCCTACACGCAAGAGTTGTTTTCTGGTAAGGAAAGTCACTATTGCACTCCCATTGCCAAACACAGTGCAAATAGCACTCGCATCTCTTCCCAGCAAGTACAGTGTATTGGACTGAAGAGGAGCTACTGTTCTTGTCAGTTTTAAGCAGAATTGAACTGGATATGGCCATTTGTGTAGGAAGCACAGTTCTTTTGTTCTGAGCAAGCTCACTGTTTGGACACCATAGGAAACACAGTAGAGTAGAAGAGTGCTCTTTTCTCAAAAGCAGAGTGTGTTTCTTGTAAGGTGAGCTAATGTTTGTTTCCCAGTCTTAAAGGAGTTGAATGACATGCAGTTTTTGGTCCTACGAGCAAGAGTTGTTTTCTGGTCAGAAGAGTCACTATTGCCCTCCCATTGTCATACACAGGGCAAATAGCACTGGCGTCTGTTCCCAGCATGTACAGTGTATTGGACTGAAGAGGATCTACTGTTCTTGTCAGTTTCCTAAGCAGAATTGAACTAGATATGGCCATGTGTGTAGGAAGCACAGTTCTTTTGTTCCGAGCAAGCTCACTGTTCTGGCCCTATAGGAAACACAGTAGAGTAGAAGAGTGCTCTTTTCTCAAAAGCAGAGTGTGTTTCTTGTAAGGTGAGCTAGCGTTTGTTTCCCACCCCTAAATGGAGTTTAATCACATGCAGTTTTTGGTCTTACGTTCACGAGTTGTTTTCTGGTAAGGAAAGTCACTATTGCGCTCCCTTTGCCATACACAGCACAAATAGCACTCACGTCTGTTCCCAGCAAGTACAGAGTATTGGACTGAAGAGGAGCTACTGTTCTTTTCAGTTTCCTAAGCAGAATTGAACTAGATATGGCCCGTGTGTATAGGAAGCACAGCTCTTTTGTTCTGAGCTAGCTCACTGTGCGGACCCCATAGGAAACTCAGTGCTTTTTCTCAAAAGCAGAGTGTGTTTCTTGTAAGGCGAGATAGCGTTTGCATCCCAGACCTGAATGGAGTTGAATCACATGCAGTTTCTGGTCCTACAAGCAAGAGTAGTTTTCTGGTAAGAAGAGTCACTATTGCGCTCGCATTGTCATACACAGGGCAAAAAACACTGGGGTCTTTTCCCAGCATGTACAGCGTATTGGACTGAAGAGGATCTACTGTTCTTGTAAGTTTCCTATGCAGAGTTGAACTAGATATAGCCCGTGTGTGTAGGGCGCACAGTTCTTTTGTTCTGAGCAAGCTCACTGTTCTTGCCCTATAGGAAACACAGTAGAGTAGAAGTGTACTCTTTTCTCAAAAGCAGAGTGTGTTTCTTGTAAGGCGAGCTAGCGTTTGTTTCTTAGTCCTAAATGGACTTGAATCACATGCAGTTTCTGGTCCTACGAGCAAGAGTTGTTTTCTGGTAAGAATAGTCACTATTGAGCTCCCATTGTCATACACAGTGCAAATAGCACTGGCGTCTGTTCCCAGCAAGTACAGTGTACTGAACTGAAGGGGATCTACTGTTCTTGTCAGTTGCCTAAGCATAATTGAACTAGATTTGGCCCGTGTGTGTAGGAAGCACAGTTCTTTTGTTCTGAGCAAGCTGACTGTTCGGACCACATAGGAAAGACAGTAGAGTAGAAGTGTGCCCTATTTTCAAAAGCAGAGCTTGTTTCTTGTAAGGCAAGCTAGCGTTTGTTTCCCAGTCCTAAGTGGAGTTGAATCACATGCAGTTTCTGGTCCTAAGAGCCAGAGGTGTTTTCTGGTAGGAAGAGTCACTCTTGTGCTCCCTTTGCTGTACACAGTGCAAATAGCACTCGCGTCTGTTCCCAGCAAGTACAGTGTATTGGACAGAAGAGGAGCTACTGTTTTCGTTAGTTTCTTAAGCAGAGTTGAACTAGATATGGCCCGTGTGTAGGAAGCACAGTTCTTTTGTTCTGAGCAAGCTCACTGTTCTGGCCCTATAGGAAACACAGTAGAGTAGAAGAGTACTCTTTTCTCAAAAGCAGAGTGTGTTTCTTGTAAGGCAAGCTAGCGTTTGCTTCCCAGTCCTAAATGGAATTGAATCACATGCAGTTTCTGGTCCTACAAGCAAGAGTATTTTCTGGTAAGAAGAGTCACTATTGCGATCCCATTGTCATACACAGGGCAAATAGCACTGGCATTTGTTCCCAGCATGTACAGTGTATTGGACTGAAGAGGATCTACTGTTCTTGTCAGGTTCCTAAGCAGAGTTGAACTAGATATGGCCCGTGTGTGTATGAAACACATTTCTTTTGTTCTGAGCAAGCTCACTCTTCTGGCCCTATAGGAAACACAGTAGAGTAGAAGAGTCATCTTTTCTCAAAAGCAGAGTGTGTTTCTTGTAAGGCAAGCTAGCGTTTGTTTCCCAGTCCTAAACGGAGTTGAATCCCATGCAGTTTCTGGTCCCAGGAGCAAGAGTTGTTTTGTGGTAAGAAGAGTCACTATTGCGCTCCCATTGTCATACACAGTGCAAATAGCACTGGCGTCTGTTCCCAGCCAGTACAGTGTATTGGACTGAAGGGGATCTACTGTTCTTGTCAGTTGCCTAAGCATAATTGAACTAGATATGGCCCGTGTGTGTAGGAAGCACAGTTCTTTTGTTCTGAGAAAGCTCACTGTTCTGGCCCTATAGGAAACACAGTGGAGTAGAAGAGTGCTCTTTTCTCAAAAGCAGAGTGTGTTTCTTGTAAGGCGAGCTAGCGTTTGTTTCCCAGTCCTTAGTGGTGTTGAATCACATGCAGTTACTGGTACTAAGAGCAAGAGTTCTTTTCTAGTAAGGAAAGTCACTATTGTGCTCCCATTGCCAAACACAATGCAAATAGCACTCGCATCTGTTTCCAGCAAGTACAGTGTATTGGACTGAAGAGGAGCTACTGTTCTTGTCAGTTTCCTAAGCAGAGTTGAACTAGATATGGCCCGTGTGCGTAGGAAGCACAGTTCTTTTGTTCTGAACAAGCTCACTGTTCGGAACCCATAGGACACATAGTAGAGAAGAAGAGTGCTCATTTCTCAAAAGCAGAGTGTGTTTCTTGCAAGGCGAGCTAGCGTTTGTTCCCCAGTCCTAAATGGAGTTGAATCACATGCAGTTTCTGGTCCTATGAGCAAGAGTTTTTTCTGTAATAAGAGTCACTATTATGCTCCCATTAACATACTCAGGGCAAATAGTACTGGCCTCTGTTCCCAGCATGTACAGTATATTGGACTAAAGAGGATCTACTGTTCTTGTCAGGTTCCTAAGCAGAGTTGAACTAGGTATGGCCCATGTGTGTAGGAAGCACAGTTCTTTTGTACTCAGCAAGCTCACTGTTCTGGCCCTATAGGAAACACAGTAGAGTAGAAGAGTGCTCTTTCCTCCAAAGCAGAGTGTGTTTCTTGTAAGGCGAGCTAGAGTTTGTTTCCCAGTCCTAAATGGAGTTGAATCACATGCAGTTTCCGTTCCTACGAGCAAGAGTTGTTTTCTGGTAAGGAAAGTCACTATTGCGCTCCCATTGCCATACACAGTGCAAATAGCACTCGCGTCTGTTCCCAGCAAGTACAGTGTATTGGACTGAAGAGGATCTACTGTTCTTGTCAGGTTCCTAAGCAGAGTTGAACTAGATATGGCCCGTGTGTGTATGAAACACATTTATTTTGTTCTGAGCAAGCTCACTCTTCTGGCCCTATAGGAAACACAGTAGAGTAGAAGAGTCATCTTTTCTCAAAAGCAGAGTGTGTTTCTTGTAAGGCAAGCTAGCGTTTGTTTCCCAGTCCTAAATGGAGTTGAATCCCATGCAGTTTCTGGTCCCAGGAGCAAGAGTTGTTTTGTGGTAAGAAGAGTCACTATTGCGCTCCCATTGTCATACACAGTGCAAATAGCACTGGCGTCTGTTCCCAGCCAGTACAGTGTATTGGACTGAAGAGGATCTACTGTTCTTGTCAGTTGCTTAAGCATAATTGAACTAGATATGGCCCGTGTGTGTAGGAAGCACAGTTCTTTTGTTCTGAACAAGCTCACTGTTCGGACCCCATAGGAAACACAGTAGAGTAGAAGTGTGCCCTATTCTCAAAAGCAGAGCTTGTTTCTTGTAAGGCAAGCTAGCGTTTGTTTCCCAGTCCTAAGTGGAGTTGAATCACATGCAGTTTCTGGTCCTAAGAGCCAGAGTTGTTTTCTGGTAAGAAGAGTCACTATTGTGCTCCCGTTGCTGTACACAGTACAAATAGCACTCACGTCTGTTCTCAGAAAGTACAGTGTATTGGACTGAAGAGGAGCTACTGTTCTCATAAGTTGCCTAAGCAGAGTTGAACTAGATATGGCCCGTGTGTGAAGGAAGCACAGTTCTTTTGTTCTGAGCAAGCTCACTGTTATGGCTTTTAGGAAACACAGTAGAGTAGAAGTGTGCCCTTTTCTCAAAAGCAGAGCTTGTTTCTTGTAAGGCAAGCTAGCGTTTGTTTCCCAGTCCTAAGTGGAGTTGAATCACATGCAGTTTCTGGTCCTACGAGCAATAGTTGTTTTCTGGTAAAAAAGAGTCACTATTGCGCTCCCAAGGCCGTACACAGTGCAAATAGCACTCGCGTCTGTTCCCTGCAAGTACAGTATATTGGACTGAAGGGGATCTACTGTTCTTGTCAGTTTACTAAGCAGAGTTGAACTAGATATCGCCCGTGTGTATAGGAAGCACAGTTCTTTTGTTCTGAGCAAGCTCACTGTTCGGACACCATAGGAAACACAGTAGAGTAGAAGAGTGCTCTTTTCTCAAAGCAGAGTGTGTTTCTTGTAAGGGGAGCTAGCGTTTGTTTCCCAGTCCTAAGTGGTGTTGAATCACATGCAGTTACTGGTACTAAGAGCAAGAGTTGTTTTCTGGTAAGAAGAGTCACTATTGTGCTCCCATTGTCAAACACAGGGCAAATAGCACTCGCGTCTGTTCCCAGCATGTACAGTGTATTGGACTGAAGAGGATCTACTGTTCTTGTCAGGTTCCTAAGCAGAATTGAACTAGGTATGGCCGTGTGTGTAGGAAGCACAGTTCTTTTGTTCTGAGCAAGTTCACTGTTCAGACCTCTTAGGAAACACAGTAGAGTAGAAGAGTGCTTTTTTCTCTAAATCAGTGTGTGTTTCTTGTAAGGTGAGCTAGTGTTTGTTTCCTAGTCCTAAATGGACTTGAATCACATGCAGTCTCTGGCTCTACGAGCAAAAGTTGTTTTCTGGTAAGTAGAGTCACTATTGCGCTGCCATTGCCATACACAGAACAAATTGCTCTCGCGTCTGTTCCCAGCAAGTACAGTGTATTGGACTGAAGAGGAGCTACTGTTCTTGTCAGTTTCCTAAGCAGAGTTGAACTAGATATGGCACGTGTGTGTAGGAAGCACAGTTCTTTTGTTCTGAGCAAGCTCACTGTTCTGGCCCTATAGGAAACACAGTAGAGTAGAAAAGTGCTCTTTTCTCTAAAGCAGAGTGTGTTTCTTGTAAGGCAAGCTCGCGTTTGTTTCCCAGTCCTAAATGGAGTTGAATCACATGCAGTTTCTGGTCCTACGAGCAAGAGTTGTTTTCTGGTAAGAAGAGTCACTATTGTGCTCCCATTGAAATACACAGGGCAAATTGCACTGGCGTCTGTTCCCATCATGTACAGTGTATTGGACTGAAGAGGATCTACTGTTCTTGTCAGGTTCCTAAGCAGAGTTGAACTAGATATGGCCGTGTGTGTAGGAAGCACAGTTCTTTTGTTCTGATCAAGCTCACTGTTCTGGCCCTATAGGAAACACAGTAGAGTAGAAGAGTGCTCTTTTCTCTAAAGCAGAGTGTGTTTCTTGTAAGGCGAGCTCGCCTTTGTTTCACAGTCCTAAATGGAGTTGAGTCACATGCAGTTTTTGGTCCTACGAGCAAGAGTTGTTTTCTGGTAAGGAGAGTCACTATTGCGCTCCAATTGCCATACACAGTGCAAATAGCACTCGCGTCTGTTCCCAGCAAGTACAGTGTATTGGACTGAATAGGAGCTACTGTTCTTGTCAGTTTCCAAAGCATAGTTGAACTAGGTATGGTCTGTGTGTGTAGGAAGCACAGTTCTTTTGTTCTCAGCAAGCTCACTGTTCTGGCCCTATAGGAAACACAGTAGAGTAGAACAGTGCTCTTTTCTCAAAAGCAGAGTGTGTTTCTTGTAAGGCGAGCTAGCATTTGTTTCCCAGTCCTAAATGGAGTTGAATCACATGCAGTTTCTGCTCCTACGAGCAAGAGTTTTTTTCGGGAAAGAAGAGTCACTATTGTGATGCCATTGCCATACACAGGACAAATAGCACTGTTGTCTGTTCCCAGCAGTACAGTGTATTGGACTGAAGAGGATCTACTGTTCTTGTCAGGTTTATAAGCAAAATTGAACTAGATATGGCCGTGTGTAGGAAGCACAGTTCTTTTGTTCTGAACAAGCTCACTGTTCGGACACCATCGGAAACACAGTAGAGTAGAAGAGTGCTCTTTTCTCTAAAGCAGATTGTGTTTCTTGTCAGGCGAGCTAGCATTTGTTTCCCAGTCCTAAATGGAGTTGAATCACATACAGTTTCTGGTCCTACCAGCAAGAGTTGTTTTCTGGTAAGGAAAGTCACTATTGTGCTCCCATTGCCATACACAGTGCAAATAGCACTCGCGTCTGTTCCCAGTAAGTACAGTGTATTGGACTGAAGAGGAGCTACTGTTCTTGTCAGTTTCCTAAGCAGAGTTAAACTAGATATGGCCCGTGTGTGTAGGAAGCACAGTTCGTTTGTTCTGAGCAAGCTCACTGTTCTGGCCCTATAGGAAACACAGTAGAGTAGAAAAGTGCTCTTTTCTCTAAAGCAGAGTGTGTTTCTTTTAAGGCAAGCTAGCGTTTGTTTCCCAGTCCTAAATGGAGTTGAATCCCATGCAGTTTCTGGTCCTACGAGCAGGAGTTGTTTTATGGTAAGAATAGTCACTATTGTGCTGCCATTGCCATACACAGGACAAATAGCAGTGGCGTCTGTTCCCAGCAAGTACAGTGTATTGGACTGAAGAGGATGTACTTTTCTTGTCAGGTTCCTAATCAGAATTGAACTAGATATGGCCGTGTGTGTAGGAAGCACAGTTCTTTTGTTCTGATCAAGCTCACTGTTCTGGCCCTATAGGAAACACAGTAGAGTAGAAGAGTGCTCTTTTCTCTAAAGCAGAGTGTGTTTCTTGTAAGGCGAGCTCGCCTTTGTTTCACAGTCCTAAATGGAGTTGAGTCACATGCAGTTTTTGGTCCTACGAGCAAGAGTTGTTTTCTGGTAAGGAGAGTCACTATTGCGCTCCAATTGCCATACACAGTGCAAATAGCACTCACGTCTGTTCCCAGCAAGTACAGTGTATTGGACTGAATAGGAGCTACTGTTCTTGTCAGTTTCCAAAGCATAGTTGAACTAGGTATGGTCCGTGTGTGTAGGAAGCACAGTTCTTTTGTTCTCAGCAAGCTCACTGTTCTGGCCCTATAGGAAACACAGTAGAGTAGAACAGTGCTCTTTTCTCAAAAGCAGAGTGTGTTTCTTGTAAGGCAAGCTAGCGTTTGTTTCCCAGTCCTAAATGGAGTTGAATTACATGCAGTTTCTGCTCCTACGAGCAAGAGTTTTTTTCGGGAAAGAAGAGTCACTATTGTGCTGCCATTGCCATACACAGGACAAATAGCACTGTTGTCTGTTCACAGCAGTACAGTGTATTGGACTGAAGAGGATCTACTGTTCTTGTCAGGTTTATAAGCAAAATTGAACTAGATATGGTCATGTGTAGGAAGCACAGTTCTTTTGTTCTGAACAAGCTCACTGTTCGGACACCATCGGAAACACAGTAGAGTAGAAGAGTGCTCTTTTCTCTAAAGCAGATTGTGTTTCTTGTCAGGCGAGCTAGCATTTGTTTCCCAGTCCTAAATGGAGTTGAATCACATACAGTTTCTGGTCCTACCAGCAAGAGTTGTTTTCCGGTAAGGAAAGTCACTATTGTGCTCCCATTGCCATACACAGTGCAAATAGCACTCGCGTCTGTTCCCAGAAAGTACAGTGTATTGGACTGAAGAGGAGCTACTGTTCTTGTCAGTTTCGTAAGCAGAGTTAAACTAGATATGGCCCGTGTGTGTAGGAAGCACAGTTCTTTTGTTCTGAGCAAGCTCACTGTTCTGGCCCTATAGGAAACACAGTACAGTAGAAAAGTGCTCTTTTCTCTAAAGCAGAGTGTGTTTCTTGTAAGGCAAGCTAGCGTTTGTTTCCCAGTCCTAAATGGAGTTGAATCCCATGCAGTTTCTGGTCCTACGAGCAGGAGTTGTTTTATGGTAAGAATAGTCACTATTGTGCTGCCATTGCCATACACAGGACAAATAGCAGTGGCGTCTGTTCCCAGCAAGTACAGTGTATTGGACTGAAGAGGATGTACTGTTCTTGTCAGGTTCCTAATCAGAATTGAACTAGATATGGCCGTGTGTGTAGGAAGCACAGTTCTTTTGTTCTGAGCAAGCTCACTGTTCGGACCCCTTTGGAAACACAGTATAGTAGAAGAGTGCTCTTTTCTCAAAAGCAGAGTGTGTTTCATGTAAGGCGAGCTAGCATTTGTTTCCCAGTCCTAAACGGATTTGAATCACATGCAGTTTCTGGTCCTACGAGCAAGAGTTGTTTTCTGGTAAGAAGAGTCACTATTGTGCTCCCATTTTCATACACAGGGCTAATAGCACTCGCTTCTGTTCCCAGCAAGAACAGTGTATTGGACTGAAGAGGATCTACTATTCTTGTCAGTTTCCTAAGCAGAATTGAACTAGATATGACCGTGTGTTTAGGAAGCACAGTTCTTTTGTTCTGAGCAAGCTCACTGTTTTGGCCCTATAGGAAACACAGTAGAGTAGAAGAGTGCTCTTTTCTCAAAAGCAGAGTGTCTTTCTTGTAAGGCGAGCTCGAGTTTGTTTCCCAAACCTAAATGGAGTTGAGTCACATGCAGTTTTTGGTCCTACGAGCAAGAGTTGTTTTCTGGGAAGAAGAGTCACTATTGCGCTCCAATTGCTATACACAGTGCAAATAGCACTCGCGTTTGTTCCCTGCAAGTACAGTGTATCGGACTGAAGAGGAGCTACTGTTCTTGTCAGGTTCCTAAGCAGAGTTGAACTAGATATGGTCAGTGTGTAGGAAGCACAGTTTTTTGTTCTGAGCAAGCTCACTGTTTGGACCCCATAGGAAACACAGTAGAGTAGAAGAGTGCTCTTTTCTCAAAAGCAGAGTGTGTTTCTTGTAAGGCGAGTTAGTGTTTGTTTTCCAGTCCTAAATGGAGTTGAATCACATGCAGTTTCTGGTCCTAAAAACAAGAGTTGTTTTCTGGTAAGAAGAGTCACTATTGCGCTGCCATTGCCATACACAGGGCAAATAGCACTGGCGTCTTTTCCCAGCAAGTACAGTGTATTGGACTGAAGAGGATCTACTGTTCTTGTCAGTTTCCTAAGCAGAGTTGAACTAGATATGGCCCGTGTGTGTAGGAAGCACAGTTCTTTTGTTCTGAGCAAGCTCACTGTTCTGGCCCTATAGGAAACACAGTAGAGTAGAAAAGTGCTCTTTTCTCTAAAGCAGAGTGTGTTTCTTGTAATGCAAGCTCGCGTTTGTTTCCCAGTCCTAAATGGAGTTGAATCACATGCAGTCTCTGGTCCTACAAGCAAGAGTTGTTTTCTGGTAAGAAGAGTCACTATTGCGCTCCAATTGCCATACACAGTGCAAATAGCACTTGCGTCTGTTCCCAGCAAGTACAGTGTATTGGACTGAATAGGAGCTACTCTTCTTGTCAGTTTCCAAAGCATAGTTGAACTAGATGTGGTCCATGTGTTTAGGAAGCACAGTTCTTTTGATCTCAGCAAGCTCACTGTTCTGGCCCTATAGGAAACACAGTAGAGTAGAACAGTGCTCTTTTCAAAAAAGCAGAGTGTGTTTCTTGTAAGGCAAGCTAGCGTTTGTTTCCCAGTCCTAAATGGAGTTGAATCACATGCAGTTTCTGGTCCTACGAGAAAGAGTTGTATTCTGGTAAGGAAGTCACTATTGTGCTCCCATTGCCATACTAAGTGCAAATAGCACTCGCGTCTGTTCCCAGTAAGTACAGTGTATCGGACTGAAGAGGAGCTACTGTTCTTGTCAGTTTCCTAAGCAGAGTTGAACGAGATATGGCCCGTGTGTGTAGGAAGCACAGTTCTTTTGTTCTGAGCAAGCTCACTGTTTGGACCACATAGGAAACACAGTAGAGTAGAAGAGTGCTCTTTTTTCAAAAGCAGAGTGTGTTTCATGTAAGGCGAGCTAGCATTTGTTTCCCAGTCGTAAATGGAGTTGAAGCACATGCAGTTTCTGGTCCTACGAGCAAGAGTTTTTTTCTAGTAAGAAGAGTCAGTATTGCGCTGCCATTGCCATACACAGGACAAATAGCACTGGCGTCTGTTCCCAGCAAGTACAGTGTATTGGACTGAAGAGGATCTACTGTTCTTGTCAGGTTTATAAACAGAATTGAACTAGATATGGCCGTGTGTGTAGGAAGCACAGTTTTTTTGTTCTGAGCAAGCTCACTGTTCGGACCCCATAGGAAACACAGTAGAGTAGAAGAGTGCTCTTTTCTCTAAAGCAGATTGTGTTTCTTGTAAGGCGAGCTAGCATTTGTTTCCCAGTCCTAAATGGAGTTGAATCACATACAGTTTCTGGTCCTACGAGCAAGAGTTGTTTTCTGGTAAGGAAAGTCACTATTGCGCTCCCATTGCCATACACAGTGCAAATAGCACTCGCGTCTCTTCCCAGCAAGTACAGTGTATTGGACTGAAGAGGAGCTACTGTTCTTGTCAGTTTCCTAAGCAGAGTTGAACTTGATATGGCCCGTGTGTGTAGGAAGCACAGTTCTTTTGTTCTGAGCAAGCTCACTGTTCTGTCCCTATAGGAAACACAGTAGAGTAGAAGAGTGCTCTTTTCTCTAAAGCAGAGTGTGTTTCTTGTAAGGCGAGCTAGCGTTTGTTTCCCAATCGTAAATGGAGTTGAATCACATGCAGTTTCCGGTCCTACGAGAAAGAGTTGTTTTCTGGTAAGAAGAGTCACTATTTTGCTCCCATTGTCATACACAGGGCAAATACCACTCGCGTCTGTTCCCAGCATGTACAGTGTATTGGACTGAAGAGGATCTACTGTTCTTGTCAGGATCCTAAGCAGAATTGAACTAGGTATGGCCGTGTGTGTAGGAAGCACAGTTCTTTTGGTCTGAGCAAGTTCACTGTTCAGACCTCTTAGGAAACACAGTAGAGTAGATGAGTGCTTTTTTCTCTAAATCAGAGTGTGTTTCTTGTAAGGTGAGCTAGTGTTTGTTTCCTAGTCCTAAATGGAGTTGAATCACATGCAGTCTCTGGCTCTACGAGCAAGAGTTGTTTTCTGGTAAGTAGAGTCACTATTGAGCTGCCATTGCCATACACAGAACAAATAGCACTCGCGTCTGTTCCCAGCATGTACAGTGTATTGGACTGAAGAGGAGCTACTGTTCTTGTCAGTTTCCTAAGTAGAGTTGAACTAGATATGGCCCGTGTGTGTAGGAAGCACAGTTCTTTTGTTCTCAGCAAGCTCACTGTTCTGGCCCTATAGGAAACACAGTAGAGTAGAAGAGTGCTCATTTCTCTAAAGTAGAGTGTGTTTCTTGTAAGGCAAGCTAGCATTTATTTCCCAGTCCTAAATGGAGTTGAATCACATGCAGTTTCTGGTCCTACGAGCAAGAGTTGTTTTCTGGTAAGAAGAGTCACTATTGCGCTCCCATTGTCATACACAGGGCAAATAGCACTCGCGTCTGTTCCCAGCATGTACAGTGTATTGGACTGAAGAGGATCTACTGTTCTTGTCAGGTTCCTAAGCAGAATTGAACTAGGTATGGCCGTGTGTGTAGGAAGCACAGTTCTTTTGTTCTGAGCAAGTTCACTGTTCAGACCACTTAGGAAACACTGTAGAGTAGAAGAGTGCTCTTTTCTCAAAAGCAGAGTGTGTTTCTTGTAAGGCGAGCTAGCATTTCTTTCCCAGTCCTAAATGGAGTTGAATCACATGCAGTTTCTGGTCCTACGAGCAAGAGTTGTTTTCTGGTAAGAAGAGTCACTATTTCGCTCCAAATGCCATACACAGTGCAAATAGTACTCGCATCTGTTCTCTTCAAATACAGTGTATTGGACTGATTAGGAGCTAATGTTCTTGTCAGTTTCCTCAGCAGAGTTGAGCTAGATATGGTCCATGTGTTTAGGAAGCACAGTTCTTTTGTTCTGAGTAAGCTCACTGTTTGGACCCCATTGGAAACACAGTAGAGTAGAAGAGTGCTCTTTTCTCAAAAGCAGAGTGTGTTTCTTGTAAGGCGAGCTCGCGTTTGTTTCCCAGTCCTAAATGGAGTTGAATCACATGCAGTTTCTGGTCCTATGAGCAAGAGTTGTATTCTGGTAAGAAGAGTCACTATTGTGCTCCCATTGTCATACACAGGGCAAATAGCACTGGCGTCTGTTCCCAGCATGTACAGTGTATTGGACTGAAGAGGATCTACTGTTCATGTCAGGTTCCTAAGGAGAGTTGAACTAGATATGGCCGTGTGTATAGGAAGCACAGTTCTTTTGTTCTGAGCAAGCTCAGTGTTCTGGCCCTATAGGAAACACAGTAGAGTAGAAGAGTGCTCTTTTCTCTAAAGCAGAGTGTGTTTCTTGTAAGGCGAGCTCGCGTTTGTTTCCCAGTCCTAAATGGAGTTGACTCACATGCAGTTTTTGTACATACGAGCAAGAGTTGTTTTCTGGTAAGAAGAGTCACTATTGCGCTCCAATTGCCATACACAGTGCAAATAGCACTCGCGTCTGTTCCCAGCAAGTACAGTGTATTGGACTCAGTAGGAGCTACTCTTATTGTCAGTTTCCAAAGCATAGTTGAACTAGATGTGGTCCATGTGTGTAGGAAGCACAGTTCTTTTGATCTCAGCAAGCTCACTGTTCTGGCCCTATAGGAAACACAGTAGATTAGAACAGTGCTCTTTTCAAAAAAGCAGAGTGTGTTTCTTGTAAGGAAGCTAGCGTTTGTTTCCCAGTCCTAAATGGAGTTGAATCACATGCAGTTTCTGGTCCTACGAGCAAGAGTTGTTTTCTGGTAAGGAAGTCACTATTGTGCTCCCATTGCCATACACAGTGCAAATAGCACTCGCGTCTGTTCCCAGCAAGTACAGTGTATCGGACTGAGGAGGAGCTACTGTTCTTGTCAGTTTCCTAAGCAGAGTTGAACGAGATATGGCTCGTTTGTGTAGGAAGCACAGTTCTTTTGTTCTGAGCAAGCTCACTGTTTGGACCCCATTGGAAACACAGTAGAGTAGAAGAGTGCTCTTTTCTCAAAAGCAGAGTGTGTTTCTTATAAGAAGAGCTAGCGTTTGTTTCCGAATCCTAAATGGAGTTGAATCACATGCAGTTTCTGGTCCTACGAGCAACAATTGTTTTCTGGTAAGAAGAGTCAATAGTGCGCTGCCATTGCCATACACAGGACAAAGAGCCCTGGAGTCTGTTCCCAGCAAGGACAGTGTATTGGAGTGAAGAGGATCTACTGTTCTTGTCAGGTTCCTAAGAGGAATTGAACTAGATATGGCCATGTGTGTAGGAGGCACAGTTCTTTTGTTCTGAGCAAGTTCACTGTTTGGACCTCTTAGAAAACACAGTAGAGTAGAAGAGTGCTTTTTTCTCTAAATCAGAGTGTGTTTCTTGTAAGGCGAGCTAGTGTTTGTTTCCCAGTCCTAAATGGAGTTGAATCACATGCAGTTTCTGGTCCTACGAGCAAGAGTTGTTTTATGGTAAGAAGAGTCACTATTGTGCTCCCATTGTCATACACAGGGCAAATAGCACTCGCATCTGTTCCCAGCATGTACAGTGTATTGGACTGAAGAGGATCTACTGTTCTTGTCAGGTTCCTAAGCAGAATTGAACTAGGTATGGCCCTCTGTGTAGGAAGCACAGTTATTTTGTTCTGAGCAAGTTCACTGTTCAGACATCTTAGGAAACACAGTAGAGTAGAAGAGTGCTCTTTTCTCAAAAGCAGAGTGTGTTTCTTGTAAGGCAAGCTAGCATTTGTTTCCCAGTCCTAAATGGAGTTGAATTACATGCAGTTTCTGGTCCTACGAGCAAGAGTTGTTTTCTGGTAAGAAGAGTCACTATTGCGCTCCAAATGCCATACACAGTGCAAATAGTACTCGCATCTCTTCCCTTCAAGTATAGTGTATTGGACTGATTAGGAGCTACTGTTCTTGTCAGTTTCCTCAGCAGAGTAGAACTAGTTATGGTCCGTGTGTTTAGGAAGCACAGTTCTTTTGTTCTGAGTAAGCTCACTGTTCTGCCCCTATAGGAAACACAGTAGAGTAGAAGAGTGCTCTTTTCTCAAAAGCAGAGTGTGTTTGTTGTAAGGCGAGCTAGCGTTTGTTTCCCAGTCCTAAATGGAGTTGAATCACATGCAGTTTCTGGTCCTATGAGCAAGAGTTGTTTTCTGGTAAGAAGAGTCACTACTGCGCTCCAATTGCCATACACAGTGCAAATAGCACGCGCGTCTGTTTCCAGCAAGAACAGTGTATCGGACTGAGGAGGAGCTACTGTTCTTGTCAGTTTCCTAAGCAGAGTTGAACGAGATATGGCCCGTGTGTGTAGGAAGCAAAGTTCTCTGGTTCTGAGCAAGCTCACTGTTTGGACCACATAGGAAACACAGTAGAGTAGAAGAGTGCTCTTTTTTCAAAAGCAGAGTGTGTTTCATGTAAGGCGAGCTAGCATTTGTTTCCCAGTCGTAAATGGAGTTGAATCACATGCAGTTTCTGGTCCTATGAGCAAGAGTTGTTTTCTGGTAAGAAGAGTCAGTATTGCGCTGCCATTGCCATACAAAGGACAAATAGCACTGGCGTCTGTTCCCAGCAAGTACAGTGTATTGGACTGAAGAGGATCTACTGTTCTTGTCAGGTTTATAAGCAGAATTGAACTAGATATGGCCGTGTGTGTAGGAAGCACAGTTTTTTTGTTCTGAGCAAGGTCACTGTTCGGACCCCATAGGAAACACAGTAGAGTAGAAGAGTGCTCTTTTCTCTAAAGCAGATTGTGTTTCTTGTAAGGCGAGCTAGCATTTGTTTCCCAGTCCTAAATGGAGTTGAATCACATGCAGTTTCTGGTCCTACGAGCAAGAGTTGTTTTCTGGTAAGAAAAGTCACTATTGCGCTCCCATTGCCATACACAGTGCAAATAGCACTCCGTCTGTTCCCAGCAAGTACAGTGTATTGGACTGAAAAGGAGCTACTGTTCTTGTCAGTTTCCTAAGCAGAGTTGAACTTGATATGGCCCGTGTGTGTAGGAAGCACAGTTCTTTTGTTCTGAGCAAGCTCACTGTTCTGGCCCTATAGGAAACACAGTAGAGTAGAAGAGTGCTTTTTTCTCTAAAGCAGAGTGTCTTTCTTGTAAGGCGAGCTAGCGTTTGTTTCCCAGTCGTAAATGGATTTGAGTCACATGCAGTTTCTGGTCCTATGAGCAAGAGTTGTTTTCTGGTAAGAAGAGTCACTATTGTGCTCCCATTGTCATACACAGGGCAAATAGCACTCGCGTCTGTTCCCAGCATGTACAGTGTATTGGACTGAAGGGGATCTACTGTTCTTGTCAGGTTCCTAAGCAGAATTGAACTAGGTATGGCCGTGTGTGTAGGAAGCACAGTTCTTTTGTTCTGAGCAAGTTCACTGTTCAGACCTCTTAGGAAACACAGTAGAGTAGAAGAGCGCTTTTTTCTCTAAATCAGAGTGTGTTTCTTGTAAGGTGAGCTAGTGTTTGTTTCCTAGTCCTAAATGGAGTTGAATCACATGCAGTCTCTGGCTCTACGAGCAAAAGTTGTTTTCTGGTAAGTAGAGTCACTATTGCGCTGCCATTGCCATACACAGAACAAATAGCACTCGCATCTGTTCCCAGCAAGTACAGTGTATTGGACTGAAGAGGAGCTACTGCTCTTGTCAGTTTCCTAAGCAGAGTTGAACTAGATATGGCCCGTGTGTGTAGGAAGCACAGTTCTTTTGTTCTGAGCAAGCTCACTGTTCTGGCCCTATAGGAAACACAGTAGAGTAGAAGAGTGCTCTTTTCTCTGAAGCAGAGTGTGTTTATTGTAAGGCGAGCTAGAATTTGTTTCCCAGTCCTAAATGGAGTTGAATCACATGCAGTTTCTGGTCCTACAAGCAAGAGTTGTTTTCTGGTAAGAAGAGTCACTATTGCGCTCCAATTGCCATACACAGTGCAAATAGCACTTGCGTCTGTTCCCAGCAAGTACAGTGTATTGGACTGAATAGGAGCTACTCTTCTTGTCAGTTTCCAAAGCATAGTTGAACTAGATGTGGTCCATGTGTGTAGGAAGCACAGTTCTTTTGATCTCAGCAAGCTCACTGTTCTGGCCCTATAGGAAACACAGTAGAGTAGAACAGTGCTCTTTTCAAAAAAGCAGAGTGTGTTTCTTGTAAGGCAAGCTAGCGTTTGTTTCCCAGTCCTAAATGGAGTTGAATCACATGCAGTTTCTGGTCCTACGAGCAAGAGTTGTTTTCTGGTAAGTAAGTCACTATTGTGCTCCCATTGCCATACACAGTGCAAATAGCACTCGCGTCTGTTCCCAGCAAGTACAGTGTATCGGACTGAGGAGGAGCTACTGTTCTTGTCAGTTTCCTAAGCAGAGTTGAACGAGATATGGCTCGTTTGGTAGGAAGCACAGTTCTTTTGTTCTGAGCAAGCTCACTGTTTGGACCCCATTGGAAACACAGTAGAGTAGAAGAGTGCTCTTTTCTCAAAAGCAGCTTGTGTTTCTTGTAAGGCGAGCTAGAGTTTGTTTCCCAGTCCTAAATGGAGTTGAATCACATGCAGTTACTGGTCCTACGAGCAAGAGTTGTTTTCTGGTAAGAAGAGTCACTATTGTGCTCCCATTGAAATACACAGGGCAAATAGCACTGGCGTCTGTTCCCATCATGTACAGTGTATTGGACTGAAGAGTATCTACTGTTCTTGTCAGGGTCCTTAGCAGAGTTGAACTAGATATGGCCCGTGTGTGTAGGAAGCACAGTTCTTTTGTTCTGATCAAGCTCACTGTTCTGGCCCTATAGGAAACACAGTAGAGTAGAACAGTGCTCTTTTCTCAAAGCAGAGTGTGTTTCTTGTAAGGCGAGCTAGCGTTTGTTTCCCAGTCCTAAATGGAGTTGAATCACATTCAGTTTCTGGTCCTACGAGCAAGAGTTGTTTTCTGGTAAGAAGAGTCACTATTGTGCTCCCATTGTCATACACAGGGCAAATAGCACTGGCGTCTGTTCCCAGCATGTACAGTGTATTGGACTGAAGAGGATCTACTGTTCTTGTCATGTTCCTAAGCAGAGTTGAACTAGATATGGCCGTGTGTGTAGGAAGCACAGTTTTTTTGTTCTGAGCAAGCTCACTGTTCGGACCCCATAGGAAACACAGTACAGTAAAGGGTGCTCTTTTCTCTAAAGCAGATTGTGTTTCTTGTAAGTCCAGCTAGCATTTGTTTCCCAGTCCTAAATGGCGTTGAATCACATGCAATTTCTGGTCCTACGAGCAAGAGTTGTTTTCTGGTAAGGAAATCACTATTGCGCTCCCTATGCCATACACAGTGCAAATAGTACTCGCGTCTGTTCCCAGAAAGTACAGTGTATTGGACTGAAGAGGAGCTACTGTTCTTGTCAGTTTCCTAAGCAGAGTTGAACTAGATATGGCCCGTGTGTGTAGGAAGCACAGTTCTTTTGTTCTGAGCAAGCTCACTGTTTTGGCCCTATAGGAAACATAGTAGAGTAGAAGAGTGCTCTTTTCTCAAAAGCAGAGTGTGTTTCTTGTAAGGCGAGCTCGAGTTTGTTTCCCAGTCCTAAATGGAGTTGAGTCACATGCAGTTTTTGGTCCTACTAGCAAGAGTTGTTTTCTGGGAAGAAGAGTCACTATTGCGCTCCAATTGCTATACACAGTGCAAATAGCACTCGCCTCTGTTCCCAGCACATACAGTGTATTGGACTGAATAGGAGCTACTGTTCTTGTCATTTTCCTAAGCAGAGTTGAACTAGATATGGTCCGGGTGTGTAGAAAGCGCAGTTCTTTTGTTCTCAGCAAGCTCACTGTTCTGGCCCTATAGGAAACACAGTAGAGTAGAAGAGTGCTCTTTTCTCAAAAGCAGAGTGTGTTTCTTTTAAGGCGAGCTAGCGTTTGTTTCCCAGTCCTAAATGGAGTTGAATCACATGCAGTTTTTGGTCCTACGAGCAAGAGTTGTTTTCTGGTAAGGAAGTCACTATTGTCCCACCATTGCCATACACATTGCAAATATCACTCGCATTTGTTCACAGCAATTACAGTGTATCGGACTGAGGAAGAGCTACTGTTCTTGTCAGTTTCATAAGCAGAGTTGAACTAGATATGGTCCGTGTGTAGGAAGCACAGTTTTATGTTCTGAGCAAGCTCACTGTTTGGACCCCATAGGAAACACAGTAGAGTAGAAGAGTGCTCGTTTCTCAAAAGCAGAGTGTGTTTCTTGTAAGGCGAGTTAGTGTTTGTTTCCCAGTCCTAAATGGAGTTGAATCACATGCAGTTTCTGGTCCTATAAACAAGAGTTGTTTTCTGGTAAGAAGAGTCAGTATTGCGCTGCCATTGCCATACACAGGACAAATAGCACTGGCGTCTTTTCCCAGCAAGTACAGTGTATTAGACTGAAGAGGATCTACTGTTCTTGTCAGTTTCCTAAGCAGAGTTGAACTAGATATGGCCCGTGTGTGTAGGAAGCACAGTTCTTTTGTTCTGAGCAAGCTCACTGTTCTGGCCATATAGAAAACACAGTAGATTAGAAAAGTGCTCTTTTCTAAAGCAGAGTGTGTTTCTTGTAAAGCGAGCTTGCCTTTGTTTCCCAGTCCTAAATGGAGTTGAATTACATGCAGTTTCTGGTCCTACAAGCAAGAGTTGTTTTATGGTAAGAATAGTCACTATTGCGCTGCCATTGCCATACACAGGACAAAAAGCACTGGCGTCTGTTCCCAGCAAGTACAGTGTATTGGACTGAAGAGGATCTACTGTTCTTGTCAGGTTCCTAATCAGAATTGAACTAGATATGGCCGTGTGTGTAGGAAGCACAGTTCTTTTGTTCTGAGCAAGCTCACTGTTCTGGCCCTACAGGAAACACAGTAGAGTAGAAGAGTGCTCTTTTCTCAAAAGCAGAGTGTGTTTCTTGTAAGGCGAGCTAGCATTTGGTAACTAGTCCTTAATGGAGTACAATCACAGGCAGTTTCCGGTCCTATGAGCAAGAGTTGTTTTCTGGTAAGGAAAGACACTATTGTGCTCCCATTGCCCTACACAGTGCAAATAGCACTCGCGTCGGTTCCCAGCAAGTACAGTGTATTGGACTGAATAGGAGATACTGTTCTTGTCAGTTTCCTAAGCAGAGTTGAACTAGATATGGTCGGTGTGTGTAGGAAGCACAGTTCTTTTGTTCTGAGCAAGCTCACTGTTTGGACCCCATAGGAAACACAGTAGAGTAGAAGAGTGCTCTTTTCTCAAAAGCAGAGTGTGTTTCTTATAAGAAGAGCTAGCGTTTGTTTCCCAATCCTAAATGGAGTTGAATCACATGCAGTTTCTGGTCCTATGAGCAAGAGTTGTTTTCTGGTAAGAAGAGTCAATATTGCGCTGCCATTGCCATACACAGGACAAAGAGCCCTGGAGTCTGTTCCCAGCAAGTACAGTGTATTGGAGTGAAGAGGATCTACTGTTCTTGTCAGGGTCCTAAGCAGAATTGAACTAGATATGACCGTGTGTGTAGGAAGCACAGTTCTTTTGTTCTGAGCAAGTTCACTGTTTGGACCTCTTAGGAAACACAGTAGAGTAGAAGAGTGCTCTTTTCTCAAAAGCAGAGTGTGTTTCTTGTAAGGCGAGCTAGCGTTTGTTTCCAAGTCCTAAATGGAGTTGAATCATATGCAGTTTCTAGTCCTATGAGCAAGAGTTGTTTTCTGGTAAGGAAGTCACTATTGCGTTCCCAGTGCCATACACAGTGCAAATAACACTCGTGTCTGTTCCCAGCAAGTACAGTGTATCAGACTGAAGAGGAGCTACTGTTCCTGTCAGTTTTCTAAGCAGAGTTGAACGAGATATGGCCCGTGAGTAGGAAGCACAGTTCTTTTGTTCTGAGCAAGCTCACTCTTTGGACCCCATTGGAAACACAGTAGAGTAGAAGAGTGCTCTTTTCTCAAAAGCAGAGTGTGTTTCTTGTAAGGCGAGCTAGAATTTGTTTCCCAGTCCTAAATGGAGTTGAATCCCATGCAGTTTCTGGTCCTACGAGCAAGAGTTTTTTTCTGGTAACAAGAGTCAGTATAGTGCTCCCATTGAAATACACAGAGCAAATAGCACTGGCGTCTGTTCCCATCATGTACAGTGTATTGGACTGAAGAGGATCTACTGTTCTTGTCAGGGTCCTAAGCAGAATTGAACTAGATATTGCCGTGTGTGTAGGAAGCACAGTTCTTTTGTTCTGATCAAGCTCACTGTTCTGGCACTATAGGAAACACAGTAGAGCAGAAGAGTGCTCTTTTCTCTAAAGCAGAGTGTGTTTCCTGTAAGGCGATCTAGCGTTTGTTTCCAAGTCCTAAATTGAGTTGAGTCACATGCAATTTTTGGTCCTACGAGCAAGATTTGTTTTCTGGTAAGGAGAGTCAATATTGCGCTCCAATTGACATACAAAGTGCAAATAGCACTCGCGTCTGTTCCCAGCAAGTACAGTGTATTGGACTTAAGAGGAGCTACTGTTCTTTTCAGTTTCCAAAGCATAGTTGAACTAGATAT
The DNA here is from genome assembly GCF_949786415.1 of Peromyscus eremicus. Taxonomy (NCBI): domain Eukaryota; kingdom Metazoa; phylum Chordata; class Mammalia; order Rodentia; family Cricetidae; genus Peromyscus; species Peromyscus eremicus. Next base: position 181,942 of record NW_026734732.1, read on the forward strand.
GGTCCCTGTGTGTAGGAAGCACAGTTCTTTTGTTCTCAGAAAGCTCACTGTTCTGGCCCTATAGGAAACACAGTAGAGTAGAACAGTGCTCTTTTCTCAAAAGCAGAGTGTGTTTCTTGTAAGACGAGCTAGCGTTTCTTTCCCAGTCCTAAATGGAGTTGAATCACATGCAGTTTCTGGTCCTACGAGCAAGAGTTGTTTTTTGGTAAGAATAGTCACTATTGTGCTGCCATTGCCATACACAGGACAAATAATACTGGCGTCTGTTCCCAGCAAGTACAGTGTATTGGACTGAAGAGGATCTAATGTTATTGTCAGTTTCCTAATCAGAATTGAACTAGATATGGCCGTGTGTGTAGGAAGCACAGTTCTTTTGTTCTGAGCAAGCTCACTGTTCGGACCCCATTGGAAACACAGTAGAGTAGAAGAGTGCTCTTTTCTCAAAAGCAGAGTGTGTTTCATGTAAGGCGAGCTAGCGTTTGTTTCCCAGTCCTAAATGGAGTTGAATCCCATGCAGTTTCTGGTCCTACAAACAAGAGTTGTTTTATGGTAAGGAAATCACTATTGCACTCCCATTGCCATACACAGTGCAAATAGTACTCGCGTCTGTTCCCAGAAAGTACAGTGTATTGGACTGAAGAGGAGCTACTGTTCTTGTCAGTTTCCTAAGCAGAGTTGAACTAGATATGGCCCGTGTGTGTAGGAAGCACAGTTCTTTTGTTCTGAGCAAGCTCACTGTTCTGGCCCTATAGGAAACACAGTAGAGTAGAAGAGTGCTCTTTTCTCAAAAGCAGAGTGTGTTTCTTGTAAGGCGAGCTAGCGTTTGTTTCCCAGTCCTAAATGGAGTTGAATCACATGCAGTTTTTGGTCCTACGAGCAAGAGTTGTTTTCTGGTAAGGAAGTCACTATTGTCCCACCATTGCCATACACAGTGCAAATAGCACTCGCATTTGTTCCCAGCAAGTACAGTGTATCGGACTGAGGAGGAGCTACTGTTCTTGTCAGTTTCATAAGCAGAGTTGAACTAGATATGGTCCGTGTGTTGGAAGCACAGTTTTATGTTCTGAGCAAGCTCACTTTTGGACCCCATAGGAAACACAGTAGAGTAGAAGAGTGCTCGTTTCTCAAAAGCAGAGTGTGTTTCTTGTAAGGCGAGTTAGTGTTTGTTTCCCAGTCCTAAATGGAGTTGAATCACATGCAGTTTCTGGTCCTACAAACAAGAGTTGTTTTCTGGTAAGAAGAGTCAGTATTGCGCTGCCATTGCCATACACAGGACAAATAGCACTGGCGTCTTTTCCCAGCAAGTACAGTGTATTGGACTGAAGAGGATCTACTGTTCTTGTCAGTTTCCTAAGCAGAGTTGAACTAGATATGGCCCGTGTGTGTAGGAAGCACAGTTCTTTTGTTCTGAGCAAGCTCACTGTTCTGGCCATATAGAAAACACAGTAGATTAGAAAAGTGCTCTTTTCTAAAGCAGAGTGTGTTTCTTGTAAGGCGAACTCGCATTTGTTTCCCAGTCCTAAATGGAGTTGAATTACATGCAGTTTCTGGTCCTACGAGCAAGAGTTGTTTTATGGTAAGAATAGTCACTATTGCGCTGCCATTGCCATACACAGGACAAATAGCACTGGCGTCTGTTCCCAGCAAGTACAGTGTATTGGACTGAAGAGGATCTACTGTTCTTGTCAGGTTCCTTTTTTTTTTTTTTGGTTTTTCGAGACAGGGTTTCTCTGTGTAGCTTTGCGCCTTTCCTGGAACTCGCTTTGGAGACCAGGCTGGCCTCGAACTCACAGAGATCCGCCTTCCTCTGCCTCCCGAGTGATGGGATTAAAGGCGTGCGCCACCACTGCCCGGCTCTTGTCAGGTTCCTAATCAGAATTGAACTAGATATGGCCGTGTGTGTAGGAAGCACAGTTATTTTGTTCTGAGCAAGCTCACTGTTCTGGCCCTACAGGAAACACAGTAGAGTAGAAGAGTGCTCTTTTCTCAAAAGCAGAGTGTGTTTCTTGTAAGGCGAGCTAGCATTTGTTAACTAGTCCTTAATGGAGTACAGTCACAGGCAGTTTCCGGTCCTATGAGCAAGAGTTGTTTTCTGGTAAGGAAAGTCGCTATTGTGCTCCCATTGCCATACACAGTGCAAATAGCACTCGCGTCGGTTCCCAGCAAGTACAGTGTATTGGACTGAATAGGAGATACTGTTCTTGTCAGTTTCCTAAGCAGAGTTGAACTAGATATGGTCGGTGTGTGTAGGAAGCACAGTTCTTTTGTTCTGAGCAAGCTCACTGTTTGGACCCCATAGGAAACACAGTAGAGTAGAAGAGTGCTCTTTTCTCAAAAGCAGAGTGTGTTTCTTATAAGAAGAGCTAGCGTTTGTTTCCCAATCCTAAATGGAGTTGAATCACATGCAGTTTCTGGTCCTATGAGCAAGAGTTGTTTTCTGGTAAGAAGAGTCAATATTGCGCTGCCATTGCCATACACAGGACAAAGAGCCCTGGAGTCTGTTCCCAGCAAGTACAGTGTATTGGAGTGAAGAGGATCTACTGTTCTTGTCAGGGTTTTAAGCAGAATTGAACTAGATATGGCCGTGTGTGTAGGAAGCACAGTTCTTTTGTTCTGAGCAAGTTCACTGTTTGGACCTCTTAGGAAACACAGTAGAGTAGCAGAGTGCTCTTTTCTCAAAAGCAGAGTGTGTTTCTTGTAAGGCGAGCTAGCGTTTGTTTCCAAGTCCTAAATGGAGTTGAATCCCATGCAGTTTCTAGTCCTACGAGCAAGAGTTGTTTTCTGGTAAGGAAGTCACTATTGCGTTCCCAGTGCCATACACAGTGCAAATAACACTCGTGTCTGTTCCCAGCAAGTACAGTGTATCAGACTGAAGAGGAGCTACTGTTCCTGTCAGTTTCCTAAGCAGAGTTGAACGAGATATGGCCCGTGTGTAGGAAGCACAGTTCTTTTGTTCTGAGCAAGCTCACTGTTTGGACCCCATTGGAAACACAGTAGAGTAGAAGAGTGCTCTTTTCTCAAAAGCAGAGTGTGTTTCTTGTAAGGCGAGCTAGAGTTTGTTTCCCAGTCCTAAATGGAGTTGAATCCCATGCAGTTTCTGGTCCTACGAGCAAGAGTTTTTTTCTGGTAACAAGAGTCAGTATAGTGCTCCCATTGAAATACACAGAGCAAATAGCACTGGCGTCTGTTCCCATCATGTACAGTGTATTGGACTGAAGAGGATCTACTGTTCTTGTCAGGGTCCTAAGCAGAATTGAACTATATATGGCCGTGTGTGTAGGAAGCACAGTTCTTTTGTTCTGATCAAGCTCACTGTTCTGGCCCTATAGGAAACACAGTAGAGTAGAAGAGTGCTCTTTTCTCTAAAGCAGAGTGTTTTTCCTGTAAGGCGATCTAGCGTTTGTTTCCAAGTCCTAAATTGAGTTGAGTCACATGCAGTTTTTGGTCCTACGAGCAAGAGTTGTTTTCTGGTAAGGAGAGTCAATATTGCGCTCCAATTGACATACACAGTGCAAATAGCACTCGCGTCTGTTCCCAGCAAGTACAGTGTATTGGACTGAAGAGGAGCTACTGTTCTTTTCAGTTTCCAAAGCATAGTTGAACTAGATATGGTCCCTGTGTGTAGGAAGCACAGTTCTTTTGTTCTCAGCAAGCTCACTGTTCTGGCCCTATAGGAAACACAGTAGAGTAGAACAGTGCTCTTTTCTCAAAAGCAGAGTGTGTTTCTTGTAAGGCGAGCTAGTGTTTATTTCCCAGTCCTAAATGGAGTTGAATCACATGCAGTTTCTGCTCCTACGAGCAAGAGGTTTTTTCTGGTAAGAAGAGACACTATTGCGCTGCCATTGCCATACACAGGAAAAATAGCACTGTTGTCTGTTCCCAGCAGTACAGTGTATTGGACTGAAGAGGATCTACTGTTCTTGTCAGGTTTATAAGCAAAATTGAACTAGATATGGCCGTGTGTGTAGGAAGCACAGTTCTTTTGTTGTGAGCAAGCTCACTGTTCGGACCCCATCGGAAACACAGTAGAGTAGAATAGTGCTCTTTTCTCTAAAGCAGATTGTGTTTCTTGTAAGGCGAGCTAGCATTTGTTTCCCAGTCCTAAATGGAGTTGAATCACATACAGTTTCTGGTCCTACGAGCAAGAGTTGTTTTCTGGTAAGGAAAGTCACTATTGCGCTCCCATTGCCATACACAGTGCAAATAGCACTCGCGTCTGTTCCCAGCAAGTACAGTGTATTGGACTGAAGAGGAGCTACTGTTCTTGTCAGTTTCCAAAGCATAGTTGAACTAGATATGGTCCGTGTGTGTAGAAAGCACAGTTCTTTGTTCTGAGCAAGCTCACTGTTCTGGCCCTATAGGATACACAGTAGAGTAGGAAGTGCTCTTTTCTCTAAAGCAGAGTGTGTTTCTTGTAAGGCGAGCTAGCGTTTCTTTCCCAGTCCTAAATGGAGTTGAATCACATGCAGTTTCTGGTCCTACGAGCAAGAGTTGTTTTATGGTAAGAATAGTCACTATTGTGCTGCCATTGCCATACACAGGACAAATAATACTGGCGTCTGTTCCCAGCAAGTACAGTGTATTGGACTGAAGAGGATCTACTGTTCTTGTCAGTTTCCTAATCAGAATTGAACTAGATATGGCCGTGTGTGAAGGAAGCACAGTTCTTTTGTTCTGAGCAAGCTCACTGTTCGGACCCCATTGGAAACACAGTAGAGTAGAAGAGTGCTCTTTTCTCAAAAGCAGAGTGTGTTTCATGTAAGGCGAGCTAGCGTTTGTTTCCCAGTCCTAAATGGAGTTGAATCCCATGCAGTTTCTGGTCCTACGAACAAGAGTTGTTTTATGGTAAGGAAATCACTATTGCACTCCCATTGCCATACACAGTGCAAATAGTACTCGCGTCTGTTCCCAGAAAGTACAGTGTATTGGACTGAAGAGGAGCTACTGTTCTTGTCAGTTTCCTAAGCAGAGTTGAACTAGATATGGCCCGTGTGTGTAGGAAGCACAGTTCTTTTGTTCTGAGCAAGGTCACTGTTCTGGCCCTATAAAAACACAGTAGAGTAGAAGAGTGCTCTTTTCTCAAAAGCAAAGTGTGTTTCTTGTAAGGCGAGCTAGCGTTTGTTTCCCAGTCCTAAATGGATTTGATCACATGCAGTTTTTTGTCCTACAAGCAAGAGTTGTTTTCTGGTAAGACGAGTCACTATTGTGCTCCAATTGCCATACACAGTGCAAATAGCACTCGCGTCTGTTCCGAGCAAGTACAGTGTATTGGACAGAAGAGGAGCTACTGTTCTTGTCAGGTTCCTAAGCAGAGTTTTACTAGATATGGTCCATGTGTGTAGGAAGCACAGTTGTTTTGTTCTGAGCAAGCTCACTGTTTGGACACCAAGGAAACACAGTAGAGTAGAAGATTGCTCTTTTCTCAAAAGCAGAGTGTGTTTCTTGTAAGGCGAGCTAGCGTTTCTTTCCCAGTCCTAAATGGAGTTGAATCGCATGCAGTTTCTGGTCCCACGAGCAAGAGTTGTTTTCTGGTAAGAAGAGTCACTATTGCTCTGCCATTGCCATACACAGGACAAATAGCTTTGTTGTCTGTTCCCAGCAGTACAGTGTATTGGACTGAAGAGGATCTACTGTTCTTGTCAGGTTCCTAAGCAGAATTGAACTAGGTATGGCCGTGTGTAGGAAGCACAGTTCTTTTGTTCTGAGCAAGTTCACTGTTAAGACCTCTTAGGAAACACAGTAGAGTAGAAGAGTGCTTTTTTCTCTAAATCAGAGTGTTTTTCTTGTAAGGCGAGCTAGTGTTTGTTTCCTAGTCCTAAATGGAGTTGAATCACATGCAGTCTCTGGTCCTACGAGCAAGAGATGTTTTCTGGTAAGAAGAGTCACTATTGTGCTCCCTTTGTCATAGACAGGGCAAATAGCACTCGCGTCTGTTCCCATCATGTACAGTGTATTGGACTGAAGAGGATCTACTGTTCTTGTCAGGTTCCTAAGCAGAATTGAACTAGGTATGGCCGTGTGTGTAGGAAGCACAGTTCTTTTGTTCTGAGCAAGTTCACTGTTCAGACTTCTTAGGAAACACAGTAGAGTAGAAGAGTGCTTTTTTCTCTAAATCAGAGTGTTTTTCTTGTAAGGCGAGCTAGTGTTTGTTTCCTAGTCCTAAATGGAGATGAATCACATGCAGTCTCTGGTCATACGAGCAAGAGTTGTTTTCTGGTAAGAAGAGTCACTATTGTTCTCCCATTGTCATACGCAGGGCAAATAGCACTCGCGTCCGTTCCCAGCATGTACAGTGTATTGGACTGAAGAGGGTCTACTGTTCTTGTCAGGTTCGTAAGCAGAGTTGAACTAGATATGGCCGTGTGTAGGAAGCACAGTTCTTTTGTTCTGAGCAAGCTCACTGTTCTGGCCCTATAGGAAACACATTAGAGTAAAGAGTGCTCTTTTCTCAAAAGCAGAGTGTGTTTCTTGTAAGGCGAGCTAGCGTTTGTTTCCCAGTACTATATGGAGTTGAATAACATGCAGTTTCTGGTCCTACGAGCAAGAGTTGTTTTCTGGTAAGGAAAGTCACTATTGCGCTCCCATTGCCATACACAGTGCAAATAGCACTCGCGTCTGTTCCCAGCAAGTACAGTGTATTGGACTGACGAGGAGCTACTATTCTTGTCAGTTTCCTAAGCAGAGTTGAACGAGATATGGCCCGTGTGTAGGAAGCACAGTTCTTTTGTTCTGAGCAAGCTCACTGTTTGGACCCCATTAGAAACACAGTAGAGTAGAAGAGTGCTCTTTTCTCAAAAGCAGAGTGTGTTTCTTGTAAGGCGAGCTAGAGATTGTTTCCCAATCCTAAATGGAGTTGAATCACATGCAGTTTCTGGTCCTACCTGCAAGAGTTGTTTTCTGGTAAGAAGAGTCACTATTGTGCTCCCATTGGAGTAAACAGGGCAAATAGCACTGGCGTCTGTTCCCATCATGTACAGTGTATTGGCCTGAAGAGGATCTGCTGTTCTTGTCAGGTTCCTAAGCAGAGTTGAACTAGATATGGCCGTGTGTGTAGGAAGCACAGTTCTTCTGTTCTGATCAAGCTCACTGTTCGGGCCCTATAGGAAACACAGTAGAGTAGAAGAGTGCTCTTTTCTCTAAAGCAGAGTGTTTTTCCTGTAAGGCGATCTAGCGTTTGTTTCCAAGTCCTAAATTGAGTTGAGTCACATGCAGTTTTTGGTCCTACGAGCAAGAGTTGTTTTCTGGTAAGGAGAGTCAATATTGCGCTCCAATTGACATACACAGTGCAAATAGCACTCGCGTCTGTTCCCAGCAAGTACAGTGTATTGGACTGAAGAGGAGCTACTGTTCTTTTCAGTTTCCAAAGCATAGTTGAACTAGATATGGTCCCTGTGTGTAGGAAGCACAGTTCTTTTGTTCTCAGCAAGCTCACTGTTCTGGCCCTATAGGAAACACAGTAGAGTAGAACAGTGCTCTTTTCTCAAAAGCAGAGTGTGTTTCTTGTAAGGCGAGCTAGTGTTTATTTCCCAGTCCTAAATGGAGTTGAATCACATGCAGTTTCTGCTCCTACGAGCAAGAGGTTTTTTCTGGTAAGAAGAGACACTATTGCGCTGCCATTGCCATACACAGGAAAAATAGCACTGTTGTCTGTTCCCAGCAGTACAGTGTATTGGACTGAAGAGGATCTACTGTTCTTGTCAGGTTTATAAGCAAAATTGAACTAGATATGGCCGTGTGTGTAGGAAGCACAGTTCTTTTGTTGTGAGCAAGCTCACTGTTCGGACCCCATCGGAAACACAGTAGAGTAGAATAGTGCTCTTTTCTCTAAAGCAGATTGTGTTTCTTGTAAGGCGAGCTAGCATTTGTTTCCCAGTCCTAAATGGAGTTGAATCACATACAGTTTCTGGTCCTACGAGCAAGAGTTGTTTTCTGGTAAGGAAAGTCACTATTGCGCTCCCATTGCCATACACAGTGCAAATAGCACTCGCGTCTGTTCCCAGCAAGTACAGTGTATTGGACTGAAGAGGAGCTACTGTTCTTGTCAGTTTCCAAAGCATAGTTGAACTAGATATGGTCCGTGTGTGTAGAAAGCACAGTTCTTTGTTCTGAGCAAGCTCACTGTTCTGGCCCTATAGGATACACAGTAGAGTAGGAAGTGCTCTTTTCTCTAAAGCAGAGTGTGTTTCTTGTAAGGCGAGCTAGCGTTTCTTTCCCAGTCCTAAATGGAGTTGAATCACATGCAGTTTCTGGTCCTACGAGCAAGAGTTGTTTTATGGTAAGAATAGTCACTATTGTGCTGCCATTGCCATACACAGGACAAATAATACTGGCGTCTGTTCCCAGCAAGTACAGTGTATTGGACTGAAGAGGATCTACTGTTCTTGTCAGTTTCCTAATCAGAATTGAACTAGATATGGCCGTGTGTGAAGGAAGCACAGTTCTTTTGTTCTGAGCAAGCTCACTGTTCGGACCCCATTGGAAACACAGTAGAGTAGAAGAGTGCTCTTTTCTCAAAAGCAGAGTGTGTTTCATGTAAGGCGAGCTAGCGTTTGTTTCCCAGTCCTAAATGGAGTTGAATCCCATGCAGTTTCTGGTCCTACGAACAAGAGTTGTTTTATGGTAAGGAAATCACTATTGCACTCCCATTGCCATACACAGTGCAAATAGTACTCGCGTCTGTTCCCAGAAAGTACAGTGTATTGGACTGAAGAGGAGCTACTGTTCTTGTCAGTTTCCTAAGCAGAGTTGAACTAGATATGGCCCGTGTGTGTAGGAAGCACAGTTCTTTTGTTCTGAGCAAGGTCACTGTTCTGGCCCTATAAAAACACAGTAGAGTAGAAGAGTGCTCTTTTCTCAAAAGCAAAGTGTGTTTCTTGTAAGGCGAGCTAGCGTTTGTTTCCCAGTCCTAAATGGATTTGATCACATGCAGTTTTTTGTCCTACAAGCAAGAGTTGTTTTCTGGTAAGACGAGTCACTATTGTGCTCCAATTGCCATACACAGTGCAAATAGCACTCGCGTCTGTTCCGAGCAAGTACAGTGTATTGGACAGAAGAGGAGCTACTGTTCTTGTCAGGTTCCTAAGCAGAGTTTTACTAGATATGGTCCATGTGTGTAGGAAGCACAGTTGTTTTGTTCTGAGCAAGCTCACTGTTTGGACACCAAGGAAACACAGTAGAGTAGAAGATTGCTCTTTTCTCAAAAGCAGAGTGTGTTTCTTGTAAGGCGAGCTAGCGTTTCTTTCCCAGTCCTAAATGGAGTTGAATCGCATGCAGTTTCTGGTCCCACGAGCAAGAGTTGTTTTCTGGTAAGAAGAGTCACTATTGCTCTGCCATTGCCATACACAGGACAAATAGCTTTGTTGTCTGTTCCCAGCAGTACAGTGTATTGGACTGAAGAGGATCTACTGTTCTTGTCAGGTTCCTAAGCAGAATTGAACTAGGTATGGCCGTGTGTAGGAAGCACAGTTCTTTTGTTCTGAGCAAGTTCACTGTTAAGACCTCTTAGGAAACACAGTAGAGTAGAAGAGTGCTTTTTTCTCTAAATCAGAGTGTTTTTCTTGTAAGGCGAGCTAGTGTTTGTTTCCTAGTCCTAAATGGAGTTGAATCACATGCAGTCTCTGGTCCTACGAGCAAGAGATGTTTTCTGGTAAGAAGAGTCACTATTGTGCTCCCTTTGTCATAGACAGGGCAAATAGCACTCGCGTCTGTTCCCATCATGTACAGTGTATTGGACTGAAGAGGATCTACTGTTCTTGTCAGGTTCCTAAGCAGAATTGAACTAGGTATGGCCGTGTGTGTAGGAAGCACAGTTCTTTTGTTCTGAGCAAGTTCACTGTTCAGACTTCTTAGGAAACACAGTAGAGTAGAAGAGTGCTTTTTTCTCTAAATCAGAGTGTTTTTCTTGTAAGGCGAGCTAGTGTTTGTTTCCTAGTCCTAAATGGAGATGAATCACATGCAGTCTCTGGTCATACGAGCAAGAGTTGTTTTCTGGTAAGAAGAGTCACTATTGTTCTCCCATTGTCATACGCAGGGCAAATAGCACTCGCGTCCGTTCCCAGCATGTACAGTGTATTGGACTGAAGAGGGTCTACTGTTCTTGTCAGGTTCGTAAGCAGAGTTGAACTAGATATGGCCGTGTGTAGGAAGCACAGTTCTTTTGTTCTGAGCAAGCTCACTGTTCTGGCCCTATAGGAAACACATTAGAGTAAAGAGTGCTCTTTTCTCAAAAGCAGAGTGTGTTTCTTGTAAGGCGAGCTAGCGTTTGTTTCCCAGTACTATATGGAGTTGAATAACATGCAGTTTCTGGTCCTACGAGCAAGAGTTGTTTTCTGGTAAGGAAAGTCACTATTGCGCTCCCATTGCCATACACAGTGCAAATAGCACTCGCGTCTGTTCCCAGCAAGTACAGTGTATTGGACTGACGAGGAGCTACTATTCTTGTCAGTTTCCTAAGCAGAGTTGAACGAGATATGGCCCGTGTGTAGGAAGCACAGTTCTTTTGTTCTGAGCAAGCTCACTGTTTGGACCCCATTAGAAACACAGTAGAGTAGAAGAGTGCTCTTTTCTCAAAAGCAGAGTGTGTTTCTTGTAAGGCGAGCTAGAGATTGTTTCCCAATCCTAAATGGAGTTGAATCACATGCAGTTTCTGGTCCTACCTGCAAGAGTTGTTTTCTGGTAAGAAGAGTCACTATTGTGCTCCCATTGGAGTAAACAGGGCAAATAGCACTGGCGTCTGTTCCCATCATGTACAGTGTATTGGCCTGAAGAGGATCTGCTGTTCTTGTCAGGTTCCTAAGCAGAGTTGAACTAGATATGGCCGTGTGTGTAGGAAGCACAGTTCTTCTGTTCTGATCAAGCTCACTGTTCGGGCCCTATAGGAAACACAGTAGAGTAGAAGAGTGCTCTTTTCTCTAAAGCAGAGTGTGTTTCTTTTAAGGAGAGCTAGCGTTTATTTCCCAGTCCTAAATTGAGTTGAGTCACATGCAATTTTTGGTCCTAGGAGCAAGAGTTGTTTTCTGGTAAGGAGAGACACTATTGCGCTCCAATTGACATACACAGTGCAAATAGCACTCGCGTCTGTTCCCAGCAAGTACATTGTATTGGACTGAATAGGAGCTACTGTTGTTTTCAGTTTCCAAAGCATAGTTGAACTAGATATGGTCCGTGTGTGTAGGAAGCACAGTTCTTTGTTCTGAGCAATTTCACTGTTCTGGCCCTATAGGAAACACAGTAGAGTAGAACAGTGCTCTTTTCTCAAAAGCAGAGTGTGTTTCTTGTAAGGCGAGCTAGCATTTGTTTCCCAGTCCGAAATGGAGTTGAATCACATGCAGTTTCTGCTCCTACGAGCAGGAGTTTTTTTCTGGTAAGAAGAGACACTTTTGCGCTGCCATTGCCATACACAGGAAAAATAGCACTGTTGTCTGTTCCCAGCAGTACAGTGTATTGGACTGAAGAGGATCTACTGTCCTTGTCAGTTTTATAAGCAAAATTGAACTAGATATGGCCGTGTGTGTAGGAAGCACAGTTCTTTTGTTCTGAGCAAGCTCACTGTTCGGACCCCATCGGAAACACAGTAGAGTAGAAGAGTGCTCTTTTCTCTAAAGCAGATTGTGTTTCTTGTAAGGCGAGCTAGCATTTGTTTCCCAGTCCTAAATGGAGTTGAATCACATACAGTTTCTTGTCCTACGAGCAAGAGTTGTTTTCTGGTAAGGAAAGTCACTATTGCGCTCCCATTGCCATACACAGTGCAAATAGCACTCGCGTCTGTTCCCAGCAAGTACAGTGTATTGGACTGAAGAGGAGCTACTGTTCTTGTCAGTTTCCAAAGCAGAGTTGAACTAGATATGGCCCGTGTGTGTAGGAAGCACAGTTCTTTTGTTCTGAGCAAGCTCACTGTTCTGGCCCTATAGGAAACACAGTAGAGTAGAAAGTGCTCTTTTCTCTAAAGCAGAGTGTGTTTCTTGTAAGGCGAGCTAGCGTTTCTTTCCCAGTCCTAAATGGAGTTGAATCTCATGCAGTTTCTGGTCCTACGAGCAAGAGTTGTTTTCTGGTAAGAAGAGTCACTATTGCGCTCCCATTGTCATACACAGGGCAAATAGCACTCGCGTCTGTTCCCAGCAAGTACAGTGTATTGGACTGAAGAGGATCTATTATTTTTGTCAGTTTCCTAAGCAGAATTGGACTAGATATGACCGTGTGTGTAGGAAGCACAGTTCTTTTGTTCTGAGTAAGCTCACTGTTTTGGCCCTATAGGAAACACAGTAGAGTAGAAGAGTGCTCTTTTCTCAAAAGCAGAGTGTGTTTCTTGTAAGGCAAGCTAGCGTTTTTTTCCCAGTCCAAAATGGAGTTGAGTCACATGCAGTTTTTGCTCCTACGAACAAGAGTTGTTTTCTGGTAAGAAGAGTCACTATTGTGCTCCAATTGCCATACACAGTGCAAATAGCCCGCTCGTCTGTTCCAAGCAAGTACAGTGTATTGGACTGAAGAGGAGCTACTGTTCTTGTCAGTTTCCTAAGCAGAGTTGAACGAGATATGGCCCGTGTGTAGGAAGCACAGTTCTTTTGTTCTGAGCAAGCTCACTGTTTGGACCCCATTGGAAACACAGTAGAGTAGAAGAGTGCTCTTTTCTTAAAAGCAGAGTGTGTTTCTTGTAAGGCGAGCTAGAGTTTGTGTCCCAGTCCTAAATGGAGTTGAATCACATGCAGTTTCTGGTCCTACGAGCAAGAGTTGTTTTCTGGTAAGAAGAGTCACTACTGTGCTTCCATTGAAATACACAGGGCAAATAGCACTGGCGTCTGTTCCCCTCATGTACAGTGTATTGGACTGAAGAGGATCTACTGTTCTTGTCAGTTTCCTAAGCAGAGTTGAACTAGATATGGCCGTGTGTGTAGGAAGCACAGTTCTTTTGTTCTCAGCAAGCTCAATGTTCTGGCCCTATAGGAAACACAGTAGAGTAGAAGAGTGCTCTTTTCTCAAAAGCAGAGTGTGTTTCTTGTAAGGCGAGCTAGCTTTTGTTTCCCAGTCCTAAATGGAGTTGAATCACATGCAGTTTCTGGTCCTACGAGCAAGAGATTTTTTCTGGTAAGAAGAGACACTATTGCGCTGCCATTGCCATACACAGGAAAAATAGCACTGTTGTCTGTTCCCAGCAGTACAGTGTATTGGACTGAAGAGGATCTACTGTCCTTGTCAGGTTTATAAGCAAAATTGAACTAGATATGGCCGTGTGTGTAGGAAGCACAGTTCTTTTGTTCTGAGCAAGCTCACTGTTCTGGCCCTATAGGAAACACAGTAGAGTAGAAAAGTGCTCTTTTCTCTAAAGCAGAGTGTGTTTCTTGTAAGGCGAGCTAGCGTTTGTTTCCCAGTCCTAAATGGAGTTGAGTCACATGCAGTTTTTGTGCCTATGAGCAAGAGTTGTTTTCTGGTAAGGAAGTCACTATTGTGCTCCAATTGCCATACACAGTGCAAATAGCACTCGCTTCTGTTCCCAGCAAGTACAGTGTATTGGACTGAAGAGGAGCTACTGTTCTTGTCAGGATCCTAAGCAGAGTTTTACTAGATATGGTCCGTGTGTGTAGGAAGCACAGTTGTTTTGTTCTGAGCAAGCTAACTGTTTGGACCCCATAGGAAACACAGTAGAGTAGAAGAGTGCTCTTTTCTCAAAAGCAGAGTGTGTTTCTTGTAAGGCGAGCTAGCATTTGTTTCCCAGTCCTAAATGGAGTTGAATCCCATGCAGTTTCTGGTCCTACGAGCAAGAGTTGTTTTCTGGTAAGAAGAGTCACTATTGCGCTCCAATTGCCCTACACAGTGCAAATAGCACTCGCGTCTGTTCCCAGCAAGTACAGTTTATTGGATTGAATAGGAGCTACTGTTCTTGTCAGTTTCCTAAGCAGAGTTGAACTAGATATGGTCCGTGTGTGTAGGAAGTACAGTTGTTTTGTTCTCAGCAAGCTCACTGTTCTGGCCCTATTGGAAACACAGTAGAGTAGAAGAGTGCTCTTTTCTCAAAAGCAGAGTGTGTTTCTTGTAAAGCGAGCTATCATTTGTTTCCCAGTCCTAAATGGAGTTGAATCACATGCAGTTTCGGGTCCTACGAGCAAGAGTTGTTTTCTGGTAATGAAGTCACTATTGCGCTCCCATTGCCATACACAGTGCAAATAGCACTGGCGTCTGTTCCCAGCAAGTACAGTGTATTGGACTGAAGAGGAGCTACTGTTCTTGTCAGTTTCCTAAGCAGAGTTGAACGAGATATGGCCCGTGTGTGTAGGAAGCACAATTCTTTTGTTCTGAGCAAGCTCACTGTTTGGACCCCATAGGAAACACAGTAGAGTAGAAGAGTGCTCTTTTCTCTAACGCAGAGTGTTTTTCTTGTAAGGTGAGCTCGCGTTTGTTTCCCAGTCCTAAATGGAGTTGAGTCACATGCAGTTTTTGGTCCTACGAGCAAGAGTTGTTTTCTGGTAAGAAGAGTAACTTTTGTGCTCCAAATGCCATACACAGTGCAAATAGTACTCGCGTCTGTTCCCTTCAAGTACAGTGTATTGGACTGATTAGGAGCAACTGTTCTTGTCAGTTTCCTCAGCAGAGTTGAACTAGATATGATCCGTGTGTGTAGGAAGCACAGTTCTTTTGTTCTGAGCAAGCTCACTGTTTGGACCCCATAGGAAACACAGTACAGTAGAAGAGTGCTCTTTTCTCAAAAGCAGAGTGTGTTTCTTGTAAGGAGAGCTAGGATTTGTTTCCCAGTCCTAAATGGAGTTGAATCCCATGCAGTTTCTGGTCCTACAAGCAAGAGTTGTTTTCTGGTAAGGAAGTCACTATTGTGCTCTAATTGCCATACACAGTACAAATAGCACTCGTGTCTGTTCCCCGCAAGTACAGTGTATTGGACTGAAGAGGAGCTACTGTTCTTGTCAGTTTCCTGAGCAGAGTTGAACTAGATATGGTCTGTGTGTAGGAAGCACAGTTTTTTGTTCTGAGCAAACTCACTGTTTGGACCCCATAAGAAACACAGTAGAGTAGAAGCGTGCTATTCTCTCAAAAGCAGAGTGTCTTTCTCGTAAGGTGAGCTAGCGTTTGTTTTCCAGTCTTAAATGGCGTTGAATCACATGCAGTTTCTGGTCCTACGAGCAAGAGTTGTTTTCTGTTAAGAAGAGTCAATATTGCGCTGCCATTGCCCTACACAGGACAAATAGCACTGGCATCTGTTCCCAGCAAGTACAATGTATTGGACTGAAGAGGAGCTACTGTTCGTGTCAGTTTCCTAAGCAGAGCTGAACTAGATATGGTCCGTGTGTGTAGGAAGCACAGTTCTTTTGTTCTGACCAAGCTCACTGTTTGGACCCCATAGGAAACACAGCAGAGTAGAAGAGTGCTCTTTTCTCTAAAGCAGAGTGTGTTTCTTGTAAGGAGAGCTAGCATTTGTTTCCCAGTCCAAATGGAGTGGAATCACATGCAGTTTCTGGTCCTACGAGCAAGAGTTGTTTTCTGGTAAGGAAAGTCACTATTGCGCTCCCATTGCCATACACAGTGCAAATAGCACATGCGTCTGTTCCCAGCAAGTACAGTGTATCAGACTGAAGAGGAGCTACTGTTCTTGTCAGTTTCCTAAGCAGAGTTGAACTAGATAAGGCCCGTGTTGGTAGGAAGCACAGTTTTTTTTTTCTGAGCAAGCTCACTGTTCTGGCCCTATAGGAAAAACAGTAGAGTAGAAGAGTGCTCTTTTCTCAAAAGCAGAGTGTGTTTCTTGTAAAGCGTGCTAGAGTTTGTTTCCCAGTCCTAAATGGAGTTGAATCACATGCATTTTCTGGTCCTACAAGCAAGAGTTGTTTTCTGGTAAGGAAAGTCACTGTTGCGCTGCCATTGCCATACACAGGACAAATAGCACTGGCCTCTGTTCCCAGCAAGTACAGTGTATTGGACTGAAGAGGATCTACTGTTCTTGTCAGGTTCCTAAGCAGACTTGAACTAGATATGGCCGTGAGTGTAGGAAGCACAGTTCTTTTGTTCTGAGCAAGCTCACACTTCGGAACACATAGGAAACACAGTAGAGTAGAAGAGTGCTCTTTTCTCAAAAGCAGAGTGTGTTTCTTGTAAGGCGAGCTAGCGTTTGTTTCCCAGTCCTAAATGGAGTTGAGTCACATGCAGTATTTTGTCCTACGAGCAAGAGTTGTTTTCTGGTAAGACGAGTCACTATTGTGCTCCAATTGCCATACACAGTGCAAATAGCACTCGCGTCTGTTCCCCACAAGTACAGTGTATTGGACTGAAGAGGAGCTACTGTTCTTGTCAGTTTCCTAAGCAGAGTTGACCTAGATATGGTCCGTGTGTGTAGCAAGCACAGTTCTTTTGTTCTGAGCAAGCTCACTGTTCTGGCCCAATAGGAAACACAGTAGAGTAGAAAAGTGCTCTTTATCTAAAGCAGAGTGTGTTTCTTGTAAGGCGAGCTAGCGTTTGTTTCCCAGTCCTAAATGGAGTTGAATCCCATGCAGTTTCTGGTCCTACGAGCAAGAGTTGTTTTCTGGTAAGGGAAGTCACTATTGCGCTGCCATTGCCATACACAGTGCAAATAGCACTCGCGTCTGTTCCCAGCAAGTACAGTGTATTGGACTGAAGAGGATCTACTATTCTTGTCAGTTTCCTAAGCAGAATTGAACTAGATATGACCGTGTGTGTAGGAAGCACAGTTCTTTTGTTCTGAGCAAGCTCACTGTTTTGGCCCTATAGGAAACACTTTAGAGTAGAAGAGGGCTCTTTTCTCAAAAGCAGAGTGTGTTTCTTGTAAGGCGAGCTAGCGTTTGTTTCCCAGTCCTAAATGGTGTGGAATCACATGCAGTTTCTGGTCCTACCAGCAAGAGTTGTTTTCTGGTAAGAAGAGTTACTATTGTGCTCCCATTTTCATGCACAGGGCAAATAGCCCGTGCGTCTGTTCCCAGCAAGTACAGTGTATCGGACTGAAGAGGAGCTACTGTTCTTGTCAGTTTCCTAAGCAGAGTTGAACTAGGTATGGCCCGTGTGTGTAGGAGGCACAGTTCTTATGTTCTGAGCAAGCTCACTTTTCTGGCCCTATAGGAAACACAGTAGAGTAGAAGAGTGCTCTTTTCTCTAAAGCAGAGCGTGTTTCTTGTAAGGCAAGCTCGCATTTGTTTCACAGTCCTGAATGCAGTTGAGTCACATGCAGTTTTTGGACCTAAGAGCAAGAGATGTTTTCTGGTAAAAAGAGTCACTATTGCGCTCCAAATGCCTTATACAGTGCAAATAGCACTCGCGTCTGTTCCCAGCAAGTACAATGTATTGGACTGAATAGGAGCTACTGTTCTTGTCAGTTTCCTAAAGAGTTTAACTAGATATGGGCCATGTGTGTAGGAAGAACAGTTCTTTTGTTCTGAGCAAGCTCACTGTTTGTACCCCATAGGAAACACAGTGGAGTAGAAGAGTGCTCTTTTTTCAAAAGCAGAGTGTGTTTCTTGTAAGGCGAAATAGCGTTTGTTTCCCAGTCCTAAGTGGAGTTGAATTCCCATGTAGTTTCTGGTACTATGAGCAAGAGTTGTTTTCTGGTAAGAAGAGTCACTATTGCTCTGCCATTGCCATACACAGGACAAATAGCACTGGCGTCTGTTCGCAGCAAGTACAGTGTATTGGACTGAAGAGGATCTACTGTTCTTGTCAGGTTCCTAAGCAGACTTGAACTAGATATGGCCGTGTGTGTAGGAAGAACAGGTTTTTTTGTTCTGAGCAAGCTCACTGTTCGGACCCCATAGGAAACACAGTAGAGTAGAAGAGTGCTCTTTTCTCTAAAACAGAGTGTGTTTCTTGTAAGGCGAGCTAGCGTTTGTTTCCCAGTCCTAAATTGAGTTGAATCACATGCAGTTTCTGGTCCTATGAGCAAGAGTTGTTTTCTGGTAAGGAAAGTCACTATTGCGCTCCCATTGCCATACACAGTGCAAAAAGCCCATGCGTCTGTTCCCAGCAAGTACAGTGTATCGGACTGAAGAGGAGCTACTGTTCTTCTCAGTTTCCTAAGCAGAGTTGAACTAGATATGGCCCGTGTGTGTAGGAAGCACAGTTCATTTTTTCTGAGCAAGCTCACTGTTCTGGCCCTATAGGAAATACATTAGAGTAGAAGAGTGCTCTTTTCTCAAAAGCAGAGTGTGTTTCTTGTAAAGCGTGCTAGAGTTTGTGGCCCAGTCCTAAATGGAGTTGAATCACATGCAGTTTCTGGTCCTACGAGCAAGAGTTGTTTTCTGTTAAGAAGAGTCACTATTGCGCTGCCATTGCCATACACAGGACAAATAGCACTAGCGTCTGTTCCCAGCAAGTACAGTGTATTGGACTGAAGAGGATCTACTGTTCTTGTAACTTTCCTAAGCAGTGTTGAACTAGATATGGCCCGTGTGTATAGGAAGCACAGTTCTTTTGTTCTGAGCAAGCTCACTGTTCGGACCCCATAGGAAGCAGAGTAGAGTAGAAGAGTGCTCTTTTCTCAAAAGCAGAGTGTGTTTCATGTAAGGTGAGCTAGCATTTGTTTCCCAGTCCTAAATGGAGTTGAATCACATGCAGTTTCTGGTCCTACGAGCAAGAGTTGTTTTCTGGTAAGGAAAGTCACTATTGCACTCCCAATGCCATACACAGTGCAAATAGTACTCGCGTCTGTTCCCAGCAAGTACAGTGTATCGGACTGAAGAGGAGCTACTGTTCTAGTCAGTTTCCTAAGCAGAGTTGAACTAGATATGGCCCGTGTGTGTAGGAAGCGCAGTTCTTTTATTCTGAGCAAGCTCTCTGTTTGGACCCCGTAGGAAACACAGTAGAGTAGAAGAGTGCTGTTTTCTCTAAAGCAGAGTGTGTTTCTTGTAAGGCGAGCTAGAGTTTGTTTCCCAGTCCTAAATGGAGTGGAATCACATGCAGTTTCTGGTCCTACGAGCAAGAGTTGTTTTCTGGTAAGGAAAGTCACTATTGCGCTCCCATTGCCATACACAGTGCAAATAGCACTCGCGTCTGTTCCCAGCAAGTACTGTGTATTGGACTGAAGAGGAGCTACTGTTCTTGTCAGTTTCCAAAGCAGAGTTGAACTAGATATGGCCCGTGTGTGTAGGAAGCACAGTTCTTTTGTTCTGAGCAAGCTCAGCGTTCTGGCCCTATAGGAAACACAGTAGAGTAGAAGAGTGCTCTTTTCTCTAAAGCAGAGTGTGTTTCTTGTAAGGCGAGCTAGCGTTTCTTTCCCAGTCCTAAATGGAGTTGAATCTCATGCAGTTTCTGGTCCTACGAGCAAGAGTTGTTTTCTGGTAAGAAGAGTCACTATTGCGCTCCCATTGTCATACACAGGGCAAATAGCACTCGCGTCTGTTCCCAGCAAGTACAGTGTATTGGACTGAAGAGGATCTATTATTTTTGTCAGTTTCCTAAGCAGAATTGGACTAGATATGAACGTGTGTGTAGGAAGCACAGTTCTTTTGTTCTGAGTAAGCTCACTGTTTTGGCCCTATACGAAACACAGTAGAGTAGAAGTGTGCTCTTTTCTCAAAAGCAGAGTGTGTTTCTTGTAAGGCGAGCTTGCGTTTTTTCCCAGTCCAAAATGGAGTTGAGTCACATGCAGTTTTGCTCCTACAAGCAAGAGTTGTTTTCTGGTAAGAAGAGTCACTATTGCGCTCCAATTGCCATACACAGTGCAAATAGCACGCGCGTCTGTTCGAAGCAAGTACAGTGTATTAGACAGAATAAGAGCTACTGTTCTTGTCAGTTTCCTAAGCAGAGTTGAACTAGATATGGTCCGTGTGTGTAGGAAGCACAGTTCTTTTGTTCTCAGCAAGCTCACTGTTCTGGCCCTATAGGAAACACAGTAGAGTAGAAGAGTGCTCTTTTCTCAAAAGCAGAGTGTGTTTCTTGTAAGACGAGCTAGCGTTTGTTTCCCAGTCCTAAATGGAGTTGAATCATATGCAGTTTCTGGTCCGACGAGCAAGAGTTGTTTTCTGGTAAGGAAGTCACTATTGCGCTCCCAGTTCCATACACAGTGCAAATAGCACTCGCGTATGTTCCCAGCAAGTACATTGTATCGGACTGAAGAGGAGCTACTGTTCTTGTCAGTTTCCTAAGCAGAGTTGTAAGAGATATGGCCCGTGTGTGTAGGAAGCACAGTTCTTTTGTTCTGAGCAAGCTCACTGTTTGGACCCCATTGGAAAAACAGTAGAGAAGAAGAGTGCTCTTTTCTCAAAAGCAGAGTGTGTTTCTTGTAAGGCGAGCTAGCGTTTGTTTCCCAGTCCTAAATGGTGTGGAATCACATGCAGTTTCTGGTCCTATGAGCAAGAGTTGTTTTCTGGTAAGGAGAGTTACTATTGTGCTCCCATTTTCATGCACAGGGCAAATAGCCCATGCGTCTGTTCCCAGCAAGTACAGTGTATCGGACTGAAGAGGAGCTACTGTTCTTGTCAGTTTCCTAAGCAGAGTTGAACTAGGTATGGCCCGTGTGTGTAGGAGGCACAGTTCTTATGTTCTGAGCAAGCTCACTTTTCTGGCCCTATAGGAAACACAGTAGAGTAGAAGAGTGCTCTTTTCTCTAAAGCAGAGCGTGTTTCTTGTAAGGCGAGCTCGCATTTGTTTCCCAGTCCTGAATGGAGTTGAGTCACATGCAGTTTTTGGACCTACGAGCAAGAGATGTTTTCTGGTAAAAAGAGTCACTATTGCGCTCCAATTGCCATACACAGTGCAAATAGCACTCGCGTCTGTTCCCAGCAAGTACAATGTATTGGACTGAATAGGAGCTACTGTTCTTGTCAGTTTCCTAAAGAGTTTAACTAGATATGGGCCATGTGTGTAGGAAGAACAGTTCTTTTGTTCTGAGCAAGCTCACTGTTTGTACCCCATAGGAAACACAGTGGAGTAGAAGAGTGCTCTTTTTTCAAAAGCAGAGTGTGTTTCTTGTAAGGCGAAATAGCGTTTGTTTCCCAGTCCTAAGTGGAGTTGAATCCCATGCAGTTTCTGGTACTACGAGCAAGAGTTGTTTTCTGGTAAGAAGAGTCACTATTGCGCTGCCATTGCCATACACAGGACAAATAGCACTGGCGTCTGTTCGCAGCAAGTACAGTGTATTGGACTGAAGAGGATCTACTGTTCTTGTCAGGTTCCTAAGCAGACTTGAACTAGATATGGCCGTGTGTGTAGGAAGAACAGGTTTTTTTGTTCTGAGCAAGCTCACTGTTCGGACCCCATAGGAAACACAGTAGAGTAGAAGAGTGCTCTTTTCTCTAAAACAGAGTGTGTTTCTTGTAAGGCGAGCTAGCGTTTGTTTCCCAGTCCTAAATGGAGTTGAATCACATGCAGTTTCTGGTCCTACGAGCAAGAGTTGTTTTCTGGTAAGGAAAGTCACTATTGCGCTCCCATTGCCATACACAGTGCAAATAGCCCAAGCGTCTGTTCCCAGCAAGTACAGTGTATTGGACTGAAGAGGAGCTACTGTTCTTCTCAGTTTCCTAAGCAGAGTTGAACTAGATATGGCCCGTGTGTGTAGGAAGCACAGTTCATTTTTTCTGAGCAAGCTCACTGTTCTGGTCCTATAGGAAATACATTAGAGTAGAAGAGTGCTCTTTTCTCAAAAGCAGAGTGTGTATCTTGTAAAGCGTGCTAGAGTTTGTTTCCCAGTCCTAAATGGAGTTGAATCACATGCAGTTTCTGGTCCTACGAGCAACAGTTGTTTTCTGTTAAGAAGAGTCACTATTGAGCTGCCATTGCCATACACGGGACAAATAGCACTAGCGTCTGTTCCCAGCAAGTACAGTGTATCGGACTGAAGAGGAGCTACTGTTCTTGTCAGTTTCCTAAGCAGAGTTGAACTAGATATGGTCCGTGTGTGTAGGAAGCGCAGTTCTTTTGTTCTGAGCAAGCTCTCTGTTTGGACCCCGTAGGAAACACAGTAGAGTAGAAGAGTGCTGTTTTCTCTAAAGCAGAGTGTGTTTCTTGTAAGGCGAGCTAGCGTTTGTTTCCCAGTCCTAAATGGAGTTGAATCCCATGCAGTTTCTGGTCCTACGAGCAAGAGTTGTTTTCTGGTAAGGAAAGTCACTATTGCGCTCCCATTGCCATACACAGTGCAAATACCACTCGCGTCTGTTCCCAGCAAGTACAGTGTATTGGACTGAAGAGGAGCTACTGTTCTTGTCAGTTTCCAAAGGAGAGTTGAACTAGATATGGCCCGTGTGTGTAGGAAGCACAGTTCTTTTGTTCTGAGCAAGCTCACTGTTCTGGCCCTATAGGGAACACAGTAGAGTAGAAGAGTGCTCTTTTCTCTAAAGCAGAGTGTGTTTCTTGTAAGGCGAGCTAGCGTTTCTTTCCCAGTCCTAAATGGAGTTGAATCTTATGCAGTTTCTGGTCCTACGAGCAAGAGTTGTTTTCTGGTAAGAAGAGTCACTATTGCGCTCCCATTGTCATACACAGGGCAAATAGCACTCGCGTCTGTTCCCAGCAAGTACAGTGTATTGGACTGAAGAGGATCTATTATTTTTGTCAGTTTCCTAAGCAGAATTGGACTAGATATGAACGTGTGTGTAGGAAGCACAGTTCTTTTGTTCTGAGTAAGCTCACTCTTTTGGCCCTATACGAAACACACTAGAGTAGAAGAGTGCTCTTTTCTCAAAAGCAGAGTGTGTTTCTTGTAAGGCGAGCTAGCGTTTTTTCCCAGTCCACAATGGAGTTGAGTCTCATGCAATTTTTGCTCCTACGAGCAAGAGTTGTTTTCTGGTAAGAAGAGTCACTATTGCGCTCCAATTGCCATACACAGTGTAAATAGCACGCTCGTCTGTTTGAAGCAAGTACAGTGTATTGGACAGAATAGGAGCTACTGTTCTTGTCAGTTTCCTAAGCAGAGTTGAACTAGATATGGTCCGTGTGTGTAGGAAGCACAGTTCTTTTGTTCTCAGCAAGCTCACTGTTCTGGCCCTATAGGAAACACAGTAGAGTAGAAGAGTGCTCTTTTCTCAAAAGCAGAGTGTGTTTCTTGTAAGGCGAGCTCGCGTTTGTTTCCCAGTCCTAAATGGAGTTGCGTCACATGCAGTTTTTGGTCCTACGAGCAAGAGTTGTTTTCTGGTAAGAAGAGTCACTATTGCGCTCCAATTGCCATACACAGTGCAAATAGCACTCGCGTCTGTTCCCAGCAAGTACAGTGTATCGGACTGAAGAGGAGCTACTGTTCTTGTCAGTTTCCTAAGCAGAGTTGTACGAGATATGGTCGGTGTGTGTAGGAAGCACAGTTCTTTTGTTGTGAGCAAGCTCACTGTTTGGACACGATTGGAAAAACAGTAGAGAAGAAGAGTGCTCTTTTCTCAAAAGCAGAGTGTGTTTCTTGTAAGGCGAGCTAGCGTTTGTTTCCAAGTCCTAAATGGAGTTGAATCTCATGCAGTTTCTGGTCCTAAGAGCAAGAGTTGTTTTCTGGTAAGAAGAGTCACTATTGTGCTCCCATTGAAATACACAGGGCAAATAGCACTGGCGTCTGTTCCCATCATGTACAGTGTATTGGACTGAAGAGGATCTACTGTTCTTGTCAGGTTCCTAAGCAGAGTTGAACTAGATATGGCCTGTGTGTGTAGGAAGCACAGTTCTTTTGTTCTGAGCAAGCTCACTGTTTTCACCCCATAGGAAACACAGTACAGTAGAAGAGTGCTCTTTTCTCAAAAGCAGAGTGTGTTTCTTGTAAGGCGAGCTAGCGTTTGTTTCCCAGTCCTAAATGGAGTTGAATCACATGCAGTTTCTGGTCCTACGAGTAAGAGTTGTTTTCTGGTAAGGAAGTCACTATTGTGCTCCAATTGCCATACACAGTGCAAATAGCACTCGCGTCTGTTCCCCACAAGTACAGTTAATTGGACTGAAGAGGAGCTACTGTTCTTGTCAGTTTCCTAAGCAGAGTTGAACTAGATATGGTCCGTGTGTGTAGGAAGCACAGTTCTTTTGTTCTGAGCAAGCTCACTGTTCTGGCCCTATAGGAAACACAGTAGAGTAGAAAAGTGCTCTCTATCTAAAGCAGAGTGTGTTTCTTGTAAGGCGAGCTAGCGTTTGTTTCCCAGTCCTAAATGGAGTTGAATCCCATGCAGTTTCTGGTCCTACGAGCAAGAGTTGTTTTCTGGTAAGGGAAGTCACTATTGCGCTGCCATTGACATACACAGGACAAATAGCACTGGCGTCTGTTCCCAGCAAGTACAGTGTATTGGACTGAAGAGGATCTACTGTTCGTGTCAGGTTCCTAAGCAGAATTGAACTAGATATGGCCGTGTATTTTGGAAGCACAGTTCATTTGTTCTGAGCAATCTCACTGTTTGGACAGCATAGGAAACACAGTAGAGTAGAAGAGTGCTCTTTTCTCAAAAGCAGAGTGTGTTTCTCGTAAGGCGAGCTAGCGTTTGTTTCGCAGTCTTAAATGGAGTTGAATCACATGCAGTTTCTGGTCCTAAGAGCAGGAGTTGTTTTCTGGTAAGAAAAGTCACTATTGCGCTCCCCTTGCCATACACAGTACAAATAGCACTCGCGTCTGTTCCCAGCAAGTACAGTGTATTGGACTGAAGAGGAGCTACTGTTCTTGTCAGTTTCCTAAGCAGAGTTGAACTAGATATGGTCCATGCGTGTAGGAAGCACAGTTCTTTTGTTCTGAGCAAGCTCACTGTTCTGGCCCTATAGGAAACACAGTAGAGTAGAAAAGTGCTCTCTATCTAAAGCAGAGTGTGTTTCATGTAAGGCGAGCTAGCGTTTGTTTCCCAGTCCTAAATGGAGTTGAATCCCATGCAGATTCTGGTCCTACGAGCAAGAGTTGTTTTCTGGTAAGGGAAGTCACTATTGCGCTGCCATTGACATACACAGGACAAATAGCACTGGCGTCTGTTCCCAGCAAGTACAGTGTATTGGACTGAAGAGGATCTACTGTTCGTGTCAGGTTCCTAAGCAGAATTGAACTAGATATGGCCGTGTATTTTGGAAGCACAGTTCATTTGTTCTGAGCAATCTCACTGTTTGGACAACATAGGAAACTCAGTAGAGTAGAAGAGTGCTCTTTTCTCAAAAGCAGAGTATGTTTCTCGTAAGGCGAGCTAGCGTTTGTTTCCCAGTCTTAAATGGAGTTGAATCACATGCAGTTTCTGGTCCTAAGAGCAGGAGTTGTTTTCTGGTAAGAAAAGTCACTATTGCGCTCCCCTTGCCATACACAGTACAAATAGCACTCGCGTCTGTTCCCAGCAAGTACAGTGTATTGGACTGAAGAGGAGCTACTGTACTTGTCAGTTTCCTAAGCAGAGTTGAACTAGATATGGTCGGTGTGTGTAGGAAGCCCAGTTCTTTTGTTCTGAGCAAGCTCACTGTTCTGGCCCTATAGGAAACACAGTAGAGTAGAAGAGTGCTCTTATCTCTAAAGCAGAGTGTTTTTCTTGTAAGGTGAGCTCGCGTTTGTTTCCCAGTCCTAAATGGAGTTGAGTCACATGCAGTTTTTGGTCCTACGAGCAAGAGTTGTTTTCTAGTAAGAAGAGTAACTCTTGTGCTCCAAATGCCATACACAGTGCAAATAGTACTCGTGTCTGTTCCCTTCAAGTACAGTGTATTGGACTGATTAGGAGCAACTGTTCTTGTCAGTTTCATCAGCAGAGTTGAACTAGATATGGTCCGTGTGTGTAGGAAGCACAATTCTTTTGTTCTGAGCAAGCTCACTCTTTGGACCCCAAAGGAAACACAGTAGATTAGAAGAGTGCTCTTTTCTCAAAAGCAGAGTGCGTTTCTTGTAAGGCGAGCTAGCATTTGTTTCCCAGTCCTAAATGGAGTTGAATCACATGCAGTTTCTGGTCCTACAAGCAAGAGTTGTTTTATGGTAAGAATAGTCACTATTGTGCTGCCATTGCCATACACAGGACAAATAGCACTCGTGTCTGTTTTCAGCGAGTATACAGTGTATTGGACTGAAGAGGAGCTACTGTTCTTGTCAGCTTCCTAAGCAGAGTTGAACTAGATATGGTCGGTGTGTGTAGGAAGCACAGTTCTTTTGTTCTGAGCAAGCTCACTGTTCTGGCCCTATAGGAAACACAGTAGAGTAGAAAAGTGCTCTTTTCTCTAAAGCAGAGTGTGTTTCTTGTAAGGCGAGCTAGCGTTTGTTTCCCAGTCCTAAATGGAGTTGAGTCACATGCAGTTTTTGGTCCTACGAGCAAGAGTTGTTTTCTTGTAAGACGAGTCACTATTGTGCTCAAATTGCCATACACAGTGCAAATAGCACTCGCTTCTGTTCCCAGGAAGTACAGTGTATTGGACTGAAGAGGAGCTACTCTTCTTGTCAGGTTCCTAAGCAGAGTTTTACTAGATATGGTCCGTGTGTGTAGGAAGCACAGTTGTTTTGTTCTGAGCAAGCTCACTGTTCAGACCCCATAGGAAACACAGTAGAGTAGAAAAGTGCTCTTTTCTCAAAAGCAGAGTGCGTTTATTGTAAGGCGAGCTAGCGTTTGTTTCCCAGTCCTAAATGGAGTTGAATCACATGCAGTTTCTGGTCCTACGAGCAAGAGTTGTTTTCTGGTAAGAAGAGTCACTATTGCGCTCCAATTGCCATACACAGTGCAAATAGCACTGGCGTCTGTTCCCAGCAAGTACAGTGTATTGGACTGAAGAGGAGCTACTGTTATTGTCAGTTTCCTAAGCAGAGTTGAACTAGATATGGTCCGTGTGTGTAGGAAGCACAGTTCTTTGTTCTCAGCAAGCTCACTGTTCTGGCACTATAGGAAACACAGTAGAGTAGAAGAGTGCTCTTTTCTCAAAAGCAGAGTGTGTTTCTTGTAAAGCGAGCTAGCATTTGTTTCCCAGTCCTAAATGGAGTTGAATCACATGCAGTTTCTGGTCCTACGAGCAAGAGTTGTTTTCTGGTAAGGAAGTCACTATTGCGCTCCCATTGCCATACACAGTGCAAATAGCACTCGCGTCTGTTCCCAGCAAGTACAGTGTATTGGACTGAAGAGGAGCTACTGTTCTTGTCAGTTTCCTAAGCAGAGTTGAACTAGATATGGTCGGTGTGTGTAGGAAGCACAGTTCTTTTGTTCTGAGCAAGCTCACTGTTCTGGCCCTATAGGAAACACAGTAGAGTAGAAAAGTGTTCTTTTCTCTAAAGCAGAGTGTGTTTCTTGAAAGGGGAGCTAGCATTTGTTTCCCAGTCCTAAATGGAGTTGAATCACATGCAATTTCGTGTCCTACCAGCAAGAGTTGTTTTATGGTAAGAATAGTCACTATTGTGCTGCCATTGCAATACACAGGACAAATAGCACTACGTAGGTTCCCAGCAAGTACAGTGTATTGGACTGAAAAGGAGCTACTGTTCTTGTCAGTTTCCTAAGCAGAGTTGAACTAGATATGGTCGGTTTGTGTAGGAAGCACAGTTCTTTTGTTCTGAGCAAGCTCACTGTTCTGGCCCTATAGGAAACACAGTAGAGTAGAAAAGTGCTCTTTTGTCTAAAACAGAGTGTGTTTCTTGTAAGGCGAGCTAGCGTTTGTTTCCCAGTCCTAAATGGACTTGAGTCACATGCAGTTTTTGGTCCTACGAAAAAGAGTTGTTTTCTTGTAAGACGAGTCACTATTGTGCTCCAATTGCCATACACAGTGCAAATAGCACTCGCTTCTGTTCCCAGCAAGTACAGTGTATTGGACTGAAGAGGAGCTACTGTTTTTGTCACGTTCCTAAGCAGAGTTGAACTAGATATGGCCCGTGTGTGCAGGAAGCACAGTTCTTTTGTTCTCAGCAAGCTCACTGTTCTGGCCCTATAATAAACACAGTAGAGTAGAACAGTGCTCTTTTCTCAAAAGCAGAGTGTGTTTCTTGTAAGGCGAGCTAGCGTTTGTTTCCCAGTCCTAAATGGAGTTGAATCACATGCAGTTTCTGGTCCTATGAGCAAGAGTTGTTTTCTGGTAAGGAAGTCACTATTGTGCTCCAATAGCCATACACAGTGCAAATAGCACTCGTGTCTGTTCCCTGCAAGTACAGTGTATTGGACTGAAGAGGAGCTACTGTTCTTGTCAGTTTCCTAAGCAGAGTTGAACTAGATATGGCCTGTGTGTAGGAAGCACAGTTTTTTTTCTGAGCAAACTCACTGTTTGGACCCCATAGGAAACACAGTAGAGTAGAAGAGTGCTCTTTTCTCAAAAGCAGAGTGTGTTTCTTGTAAGGCGAGCTAGCGTTTGTTTCCCAGTCCTAAATGGAGTTGAATCACATGCAGTTTCTGGTCCTACGAGCAAGAGTTGTTTTCTGGTAAGGAAGTCACTATTGTGCTCCAATTGCCTTACACAGTGCAAATAGCACTGGCGTCTGTTCCCAGCAAGTACAGTGTATTGGACTGAATAGGAGCTACTGTTATTGTCAGTTTCCTAAGCAGAGTTGAACTAGATATGGTCCGTGTGTGTAGGAAGCACAGTTCTTTTGTTCTCTGCAAGCTCACTGTTCTGGCCCTATAGGAAACACACTAGAGTAGAAGAGTGCTCTTTTCTCAAAAGCAGAGTGTGTTTCTTGTAAAGCGAGCTAGCATTTGTTTCCCAGTCATAAATTGAATTGAATCACATGCAGTTTCTGGTCCTACGAGCAAGAGTAGTTTTCTGGTAAGGAAGTCACTATTGCGCTCCCATTGCCATACACAGTGCAAATAGCACTCGCGTCTGTTCCCAGCAAGTACAGTGTATTGGACTGAAGAGGAGATACTGTTCTTGTCAGTTTCCTAAGCAGAGTTGAACGAGATATGGCCCGTGTGTGTAGGAAGCACAGTTCTTTTGTTCTGAGCAACCTCACAGTTTGGACCCCATAGGAAACACAGTAGAGTAGAAGAGTGCTCTTTTCTCTAAAGCAGAGTGTTTTTCTTGTAAGGTGAGCTCGCGTTTGTTTCCCAGTCCTAAATGGAGTTGAGTCACATGCAATTTCTGGTCCTACGAGCAAGAGTTGTTTTCTGGTAAGAAGTGTAACTCTTGTGCTCCAAATGCCATACACAGTGCAAATAGTACTCGTGTCTGTTCCCTTCAAGTACAGTGTATTGGACTGATAGGAGCTACTGTTATTGTCAGTTTCCTAAGCAGAGTTGAACTAGATATGGTCCGTGTGTGTAGGAAGCACAGTTCTTTGTTCTCAGCAAGCTCACTGTTCTGGCACTATAGGAAACACAGAAGAGTAGAAGAGTGCTCTTTTCTCAAAAGCAGAGTGTGTTTCTTGTAAAGCGAGCTAGCATTTGTTTCCCAGTCCTAAATGGAGTTGAATCACATGCAGTTTCTGGTCCTACGAGCAAGAGTTGTTTTCTGGTAAGGAAGTCACTATTGTGCTCCCATTGCCATACACAGTGCAAATAGCACTCGCGTCTGTTCCCAGCAAGTACAGTGTATTGGACTGAAGAGGAGCTACTGTTCTTGTCAGTTTCCTAAGCAGAGTTGAACTAGATATGGTCGGTGTGTGTAGGAAGCACAGTTCTTTTGTTCTGAGCTAGCTCACTGTTCTGGCCCTATAGGAAACACAGTAGAGTAGAAAAGTGTTCTTTTCTCTAAAGCAGAGTGTGTTTCTTGTAAGGCGAGCTACCGTTTGTTTTCCAGTCCTAAATGGAGTTGAATCACATGCAATTTCGGTTCCTACCAGCAAGAGTTGTTTTATGGTAAGAATAGTCACTATTGTGCTGCCATTGCAATAAACAGGACAAATAGCACTACGTCTGTTCCCAGCAAGTACAGTGTATTGGACTGAAAAGGAGCTACTGTTCTTGTCAGTTTCCTAAGCAGAGTTGAACTAGATATGGTCGGTGTGTGTAGGAAGCACAGTTCTTTTGTTCTGAGCAAGCTCACTGTTCTGGCCCTATAGGAAACACAGTAGAGTAGAAAAGTGCTCTTTTCTCAAAAGCAGAGTGTGTTTCTTGTAAGGCGAGCTAGCGTTTGTTTCCCAGTCCTAAATGGAGTTGAATCACATGCAGTTTCTGGTCCTATGAGCAAGAGTTGTTTTCTGGTAAGGAAGTCACTATTGTGCTCCAATAGCCATACACAGTGCAAATAGCACTCGTGTCTGTTCCCCGCAAGTACAGTGTATTGGACTGAAGAGGAGCTACTGTTCTTGTCAGTTTCCTAAGCAGAGTAGAACTAGATATGGTCTGTGTGTAGGAAGCACAGTTTTTTTTCTGAGCAAACTCACTGTTTGGACCCCATAGGAAACACAGTAGAGTAGAAGAGTGCTCTTTTCTCAAAAACAGAGTGTGTTTCTTGTAAGGCAAGCTAGCATTTGTTCCCCAGTCATAAATGGAGTTGAATCACATGCAGTTTCTGGTCCTACGAGCAAGAGATGTTTTCTGGTACGTAAGTCACTATTGCGCTCCCATTGCCATACACAGTGCAAATAGCACTCGCGTCTGTTCCCAGCAAGTACAGTGTATTGGACTGAAGAGGAGCTAGTGTTCTTGTCAGTTTCCTAAGCAGAGTTGAACGAGATATGGCCCGTGTGTGTAGGAAGCACAGTTCTTTTGTTCTGAGCAAGCTCACTGTTTGGACCCCATAGGAAACACAGTAGAGTAGAAGAGTGCTCTTTTCTCTAAAGCAGAGTGTTTTTCTTGTAAGGTGAGCTCGCGTTTGTTTCCAAATCCTAAATGGAGTTGAGTCACATGCAGTTTTTGGTCCTACGAGCAAGAGTTGTTTTCTGGTAAGAAGAGTAACTCTTGTGCTCCAAATGCCATACACAGTGCAAATAGTACTCGCGTCTGTTCCCTTCAAGTACAGTGTATTGGACTGATTAGGAGCAAATGTTCTTGTCAGTTTCCTCAGCAGAGTTGAACAAGATATGGTCCGTGTGTGTAGGAAGCACAGTTCGTTTGTTCTGAGCAAGCTCACCGTTTGGACCCCATAGGAAACACAGTAGATTAGACGAGTGCTCTTTTCTCAAAAGCAGAGTGCGTTTCTTGTAAGGCGAGCTAGTGTTTGTTTCCCAGTCCTAAATGGAGTTGAATCACATGCAGTTTCTGGTCCTACAAGCAAGAGTTGTTTTATGGTAAGAATAGTCACTATTGTGCTGCCATTGCCATACACAGTACAAATAGCACTCGCGTCTGTTTTCAGCGAGTATACAGTGTATTGGACTGAAGAGGAGCTACTGTTCTTGTCAGTTTCCTAAGCAGAGTTGAACTAGATATGGTCGGTGTGTGTAGGAAGCACAGTTCTTTTGTTCTGAGCAAGCTCACTGTTCTGGCCCTATAGGAAACACAGTAGAGTAGAAAAGTGCTCTTTTCTCTAAAGCAGAGTGTGTTTCTTGTAAGGCGAGCTAGCGTTTGTTTCCCAGTCCTAATGGAGTTGAGTCACATGCAGTTTTTGGTCCTAGGAGCAAGAGTTGTTTTCTTGTAAGACGAGTCACTATTGTGCTCAAATTTCCATACACAGTGCAAATAGCACTCGCTTCTGTTCCCAGGAAGTACAGTGTATTGGACTGAAGAGGAGCTACTCTTCTTGTCAGGTTCCTAAGCAGAGTTTTACTAGATATGGTCCGTGTGTGTAGGAAGCACAGTTGATTTGTTCTGAGCAAGCTCACTGTTCAGACCCCATAGGAAACACAGTAGAGTAGAAGAGTGCTCTTTTCTCAAAAGCAGAGTGTGTTTATTGTAAGGCGAGCTAGCGTTTATTTCCCAGTCCTAAATGGAGTTGAATCACATGCAGTTTCTGGTCCTACGAGCAAGAGTTGTTTTCTGGTAAGAAGAGTCACTATTGCGCTCCAATTGCCATACACAGTGCAAATAGCACTCCGGTCTGTTCCCAGCAAGTACAGTGTATTGGACTGAAGAGGAGCTTCTGTTATTGTCAGTTTCCTAAGCAGAGTTGAACTAGATATGGTCCGTGTGTGTAGGAAGCACAGTTCTTTGTTCTCAGCAAGCTCACACTTCTGGCACTATAGGAAACACAGTAGAGTAGAAGAGTGCTCTTTTCTCAAAAGCAGAGTGTGTTTCTTGTAAAGCGAGCTAGCATTTGTTTCCCAGTCCTAAATGGAGTTGAATCACATGCAGTTTCTGGTCCTACGAGCAAGAGTTGTTTTCTGGTAAGGAAGTCACTATTGCGCTCCCATTGCCATACACAGTGCAAATAGCACTCGCGTCTGTTCCCAGCAAGTACAGTGTATTGGACTGAAGAGGAGCTACTGTTCTTGTCAGTTTCCTAAGCAGAGTTGAACTAGATATGGTCGGTGTGTGTAGGAAGCACAGTTCTTTTGTTCTGAGCAAGCTCATTGTTCTGGCCCTATAGGAAACACAGTAGAGTAGAAAAGTGTTCTTTTCTCTAAAGCAGAGTGTGTTTCTTGAAAGGCGAGCTAGCATTTGTTTCCCAGTCCTAAATGGAGTTGAATCACATGCAATTTCGTGTCCTACCAGCAAGAGTTGTTTTATGGTAAGAATCGTCACTATTGTGCTGCCATTGCAATACACAGGACAAATAGCACTACGTCTGTTCCCAGCAAGTACAGTGTATTGGACTGAAAAGGAGCTACTGTTCTTGTCAGTTTCCTAAGCAGAGTTGAACTAGATATGGTCGGTGTGTGTAGGAAGCACAGTTCTTTTGTTCTGAGCAAGCTCACTGTTCTGGCCCTATAGGAAACACAGTAGAGTAGAAAAGTGTTCTTTTCTCTAAAGCAGAGTGTGTTTCTTGAAAGGCGAGCTAGCATTTGTTTCCCAGTCCTAAATGGAGTTGAATCACATGCAATTTCGTGTCCTACCAGCAAGAGTTGTTTTATGGTAAGAATCGTCACTATTGTGCTGCCATTGCAATACACAGGACAAATAGCACTACGTCTGTTCCCAGCAAGTACAGTGTATTGGACTGAAAAGGAGCTACTGTTCTTGTCAGTTTCCTAAGCAGAGTTGAACTAGATATGGTCGGTGTGTGTAGGAAGCACAGTTCTTTTGTTCTGAGCAAGCTCACTGTTCTGGCCCTATAGGAAACACAGTAGAGTAGAAAAGTGCTCTTTTGTCTAAAGCAGAGTGTGTTTCTTGTAAGGCGAGCTAGCGTTTGTTTCCCAGTCCTAAATGGAGTTGAGTCACATGCAGTTTTTGGTCCTACGAGCAAGAGTTGTTTTCTTGTAAGACGAGTCACTATTGTGCTCCAATTGCCATACACAGTGCAAATAGCACTCGCTTCTGTTCCCAGCAAGTACAGTGTATTGGACTGAAGAGGAGCTACTGTTTTTGTCACGTTCCTAAGCAGAGTTGAACTAGATATGGCCCGTGTGTGCAGGAAGCACAGTTCTTTTGTTCTCAGCAAGCTCACTGTTCTGGCCCTATAATAAACACAGTAGAGTAGAACAGTGCTCTTTTCTCAAAAGCAGAGTGTGTTTCTTGTAAGGCGAGCTAGCGTTTGTTTCCCAGTCCTAAATGGAGTTGAATCACATGCAGTTTCTGGTCCTATGAGCAAGAGTTGTTTTCTGGTAAGGAAGTCACTATTGTGCTCCAATAGCCATACACAGTGCAAATAGCACTCGTGTCGGTTCCCTGCAAGTACAGTGTATTGGACTGAAGAGGAGCTACTGTTCTTGTCAGTTTCCTAAGCAGAGTTGAACTAGATATGGTCTGTGTGTAGGAAGCACAGTTTTTTTTCTGAGCAAACTCACTGTTTGGACCCCATAGGAAACACAGTAGAGTAGAAGAGTGCTCTTTTCTCAAAAGCAGAGTGTGTTTCTTGTAAGGCGAGCTAGCGTTTTTTTCCCAGTCCTAAATGGAGTTGAATCACATGCAGTTTCTGGTCCTACGAGCAAGAGTTGTTTTCTGGTAAGGAAGTCACTATTGTGCTCCAATTGCCTTACACAGTGCAAATAGCACTGGCGTCTGTTCCCAGCAAGTACAGTGTATTGGACTGAATAGGAGCTACTGTTATTGTCAGTTTCCTAAGCAGAGTTGAACTAGATATGGTCCGTGTGTGTAGGAAGCACAGTTCTTTTGTTCTCTGCAAGCTCACTGTTCTGGCCCTATAGGAAACACACTAGAGTAGAAGAGTGCTCTTTTCTCAAAAGCAGAGTGTGTTTCTTGTAAAGCGAGCTAGCATTTGTTTCCCAGTCCTAAATTGAATTGAATCACATGCAGTTTCTGGTCCTACGAGCAAGAGTAGTTTTCTGGTAAGGAAGTCACTATTGCGCTCCCATTGCCATACACAGGGCAAATAGCACTCGCGTCTGTTCCCAGCAAGTACAGTGTATTGGACTGAAGAGGAGCTACTGTTCTTGTCAGTTTCCTAAGAAGAGTTGAACGAGATATGGCCCGTGTGTGTAGGAAGCACAGTTCTTTGTTCTGAGCAACCTCACAGTTTGGACCCCATAGGAAACACAGTAGAGTAGAAGAGTGCTCTTTTCTCTAAAGCAGAGTGTTTTTCTTGTAAGGTGAGCTCGCGTTTGTTTCCCAGTCCTAAATGGAGTTGAGTCACATGCAGTTTCTGGTCCTACGAGCAAGAGTTGTTTTCTGGTAAGAAGAGTAACTCTTGTGCTCCAAATGCCATACACAGTGCAAATAGTACTCGTGTCTGTTCCCTTCAAGTACAGTGTATTGGACTGATAGGAGCTACTGTTATTGTCAGTTTCCTAAGCAGAGTTGAACTAGATATGGTCCGTGTGTGTAGGAAGCACAGTTCTTTGTTCTCAGCAAGCTCACTGTTCTGGCACTATAGGAAACACAGAAGAGTAGAAGAGTGCTCTTTTCTCAAAAGCAGAGTGTGTTTCTTGTAAAGCGTGCTAGCATTTGTTTCCCAGTCCTAAATGGAGTTGAATCACATGCAGTTTCTGGTCCTACGAGCAAGAGTTGTTTTCTGGTAAGGAAGTCACTATTGCGCTCCCATTGCCATACACAGTGCAAATAGCACTCGCGTCTGTTCCCAGCAAGTACAGTGTATTGGACTGAAGAGGAGCTACTGTTCTTGTCAGTTTCCTAAGCAGAGTTGAACTAGATATGGTCGGTGTGTGTAGGAAGCACAGTTCTTTTGTTCTGAGCAAGCTCACTGTTCTGGCCCTATAGGAAACACAGTAGAGTAGAAAAGTGTTCTTTTCTCTAAAGCAGAGTGTGTTTCCTGTAAGGCGAGCTACCGTTTGTTTCCCAGTCCTAAATGGAGTTGAATCACATGCAATTTCGGGTCCTACCAGCAAGAGTTGTTTTATGGTAAGAATAGTCACTATTGTGCTGCCATTGCAATAAACAGGACAAATAGCACTAAATCTGTTCCCAGCAAGTACAGTGTATTGGACTGAAAAGGAGCTACTGTTCTTGTCAGTTTCCTAAGCAGAGTTGAACTAGATATGGTCGGTGTGTGTAGGAAGCACAGTTCTTTTGTTCTGAGCAAGCTCACTGTTCTGGCCCTATAGGAAACACAGTAGAGTAGAAAAGTGCTCTTTTGTCTAAAGCAGAGTGTGTTTCTTGTAAGGCGAGCTAGCGTTTGTTTCCCAGTCCTAAATGGAGTTGAGTCACATGCAGTTTTTGGTCCTACGAGCAAGAGTTGTTTTCTTGTAAGACAAGTAACTATTGTGCTCCAATTGCCATACACAGTGCAAATAGCACTCGCTTCTGTTCCCAGCAAGTACAGTTTATTGGACTGAAGAGGAGCTACTGTTTTTGTCACGTTCCTAAGCAGAGTTGAACTAGATATGGCCCGTGTGTGCAGGAAGCACAGTTCTTTTGTTCTCAGCAAGCTCACTGTTCTGGCCCTATAGGAAACACAGTAGAGTAGAACAGTGCTTTTTTCTCAAAAGCAGAGTGTGTTTCTTGTAAGGCGAGCTAGCGTTTGTTTCCCAGTCCTAAATGGAGTTGAATCACATGCAGTTTCTGGTCCTATGAGCAAGAGTTGTTTTCTGGTAAGGAAGTCACTATTGTGCTCCAATAGCCATACACAGTGCAAATAGCACTCGTGTCTGTTCCCCGCAAGTACAGTGTATTGGACTGAAGAGGAGCTACTGTTCTTGTCAGGTTCCTAAGCAGAGTTGAACTAGATATGGTCTGTGTGTAGGAAGCACAGTTTTTTTTCTGAGCAAACTCACTGTTTGGACCCCATAGGAAACACAGTAGAGTAGAAGAGTGCTCTTTTCTCAAAAGCAGAGTGTGTTTCTTGTAAGGCAAGCTAGCATTTGTTCCCCAGTCCTAAATGGAGTTGAATCACATGCAGTTTCTGGTCCTACGAGCAAGAGATGTTTTCTGGTAAGTAAGTCACTATTGCGCTCCCATTGCCATACACAGTGCAAATAGCACTCGCGTCTGTTCCCAGCAAGTACAGTGTATTGGACTGAAGAGGAGCTAGTGTTCTTGTCAGTTTCCTAAGCAGAGTTGAACTAGATATGGCCCGTGTGTGTAGGAAGCACAGTTCTTTTGTTCTGAGCAAGCTCACTGTTTGGACCCCATAGGAAACACAGTAGAGTAGAAGAGTGCTCTTTTCTCTAAAGCAGAGTGTTTTTCTTGTAAGGTGAGCTCGCGTTTGTTTCCCAATCCTAAATGGAGTTGAGTCACATGCAGTTTTTGGTCCTACGAGCAAGAGTTGTTTTCTGGTAAGAAGAGTAACTCTTGTGCTCCAAATGCCATACACAGTGCAAATAGTACTCGCGTCTGTTCCCTTCAAGTACAGTGTATTGGACTGATTAGGAGCAAATGTTCTTGTCAGTTTCCTAAGCAGAGTTGAACTAGATATGGTCGGTGTGTGTAGGAAGCACAGTTCTTTTGTTCTGAGCAAGCTCACTGTTCTGGCCCTATAGGAAACACAGTAGAGTAGAAAAGTGCTCTTTTCTCTAAAGCAGAGTGTGTTTCTTGTAAGGCGAGCTAGCGTTTGTTTCCCAGTCCTAAATGGAGTTGAGTCACATGCAGTTTTTGGTCCTAGGAGCAAGAGTTGTTTTCTTGTAAGACGAGTCACTATTGTGCTCAAATTTCCATACACAGTGCAAATAGCACTCGCTTCTGTTCCCAGGAAGTACAGTGTATTGGACTGAAGAGGAGCTACTCTTCTTGTCAGGTTCCTAAGCAGAGTTTTACTAGATATGGTCCGTGTGTGTAGGAAGCACAGTTGATTTGTTCTGAGAAAGCTCACTGTTCAGACCCCATAGGAAACACAGTAGAGTAGAAGAGTGCTCTTTTCTCAAAAGCAGAGTGCGTTTATTGTAAGGCGAGCTAGCGTTTATTTCCCAGTCCTAAATGGAGTTGAATCACATGCAGTTTCTGGTCCTACGAGCAAGAGTTGTTTTCTGGTAAGAAGAGTCACTATTGCGCTCCAATTGCCATACACAGTGCAAATAGCACTCCGGTCTGTTCCCAGCAAGTACAGTGTATTGGACTGAAGAGGAGCTACTGTTTTTGTCAGTTTCCTAAGCAGAGTTGAACTAGATATGGTCCGTGTGTGTAGGAAGCACAGTTCTTTGTTCTCAGCAAGCTCACTCTCTGGCACTATAGGAAACACAGTAGAGTAGAAGAGTGCTCTTTTCTCAAAAGCAGAGTGTGTTTCTTGTAAAGCGAGCTAGCATTTGTTTCCCAGTCCTAAATGGAGTTGAATCACATGCAGTTTCTGGTCCTACGAGCAAGAGCTGTTTTCTGGTAAGGAAGTCACTATTGCGCTCCCATTGCCATACACAGTGCAAATAACACTCGCGTCTGTTCCCAGCAAGTACAGTGTATTGGACTGAAGAGGAGCTACTGTTCTTGTCAGTTTCCTAAGCAGAGTTGAACTAGATATGGTCGGTGTGTGTAGGAAGCACAGTTCTTTTGTTCTGAGCAAGCTCATTGTTCTGGCCCTATAGGAAACACAGTAGAGTAGAAAAGTGTTCTTTTCTCTAAAGCAGAGTGTGTTTCTTGAAAGGCGAGCTAGCATTTGTTTCCCAGTCCTAAATGGAGTTGAATCACATGTAATTTCGTGTCCTACCAGCAAGAGTTGTTTTATGGTAAGAATCGTCACTATTGTGCTGCCATTGCAATACACAGGACAAATAGCACTACATCTGTTCCCAGCAAGTACAGTGTATTGGACTGAAAAGGAGCTACTGTTCTTGTCAGTTTCCTAAGCAGAGTTGAACTAGATATGGTCGGTGTGTGTAGGAAGCACAGTTCTTTGTTCTCAGAAAGCTCACTGTTCTGGCACTATAGGAAACACAGAAGAGTAGAAGAGTGCTCTTTTCTCAAAAGCAGAGTGTGTTTCTTGTAAAGCGAGCTAGCATTTG
Organism: Peromyscus eremicus; assembly: GCF_949786415.1. Classification (NCBI taxonomy): domain Eukaryota; kingdom Metazoa; phylum Chordata; class Mammalia; order Rodentia; family Cricetidae; genus Peromyscus; species Peromyscus eremicus. Next base: position 220,070 of record NW_026734732.1, read on the forward strand.
TTTCCCAGTCCTAAATGGAGTTGAATCACATGCAGTTTCTGGTCCTACGAGCAAGAGTTGTTTTCTGGTAAGGAAGTCACTATTGCGCTCCCATTGCCATACACAGTGCAAATAGCACTCGCGTCTGTTCCCAGCAAGTACAGTGTATTGGACTGAAGAGGAGCTACTGTTCTTGTCAGTTTCCTAAGCAGAGTTGAACTAGATATGGTCGGTGTGTGTAGGAAGCACAGTTCTTTTGTTCTGAGCAAGCTCACTGTTCTGGCCCTATAGGAAACACAGTAGAGTAGAAAAGTGTTCTTTTCTCTAAAGCAGAGTGTGTTTCTTGTAAGGCGAGCTACCGTTTGTTTCCCAGTCCTAAATGGAGTTGAATCACATGCAATTTCGGGTCCTACCAGCAAGAGTTGTTTTATGGTAAGAATAGTCACTATTGTGCTGCCATTGCAATAAACAGGACAAATAGCACTACGTCTGTTCCCAGCAAGTACAGTGTATTGGACTGAAAAGGAGCTACTGTTCTTGTCAGTTTCCTAAGCAGAGTTGAACTAGATATGGTCGGTGTGTGTAGGAAGCACAGTTCTTTTGTTCTGAGCAAGCTCACTGTTCTGGCCCTATAGGAAACACAGTAGAGTAGAAAAGTGCTCTTTTGTCTAAAGCAGAGTGTGTTTCTTGTAAGGCGAGCTAGCGTTTGTTTCCCAGTCCTAAATGGAGTTGAGTCACATGCAGTTTTTGGTCCTACGAGCAAGAGTTGTTTTCTTGTAAGACAAGTAACTATTGTGCTCCAATTGCCATACACAGTGCAAATAGCACTCGCTTCTGTTCCCAGCAAGTACAGTGTATTGGACTGAAGAGGAGCTACTGTTTTTGTCACGTTCCTAAGCAGAGTTGAACTAGATATGGCCGTGTGTGCAGGAAGCACAGTTCTTTTGTTCTCAGCAAGCTCACTGTTCTGGCCCTATAGGAAACACAGTAGAGTAGAACAGTGCTTTTTTCTCAAAAGCAGAGTGTGTTTCTTGTAAGGCGAGCTAGCGTTTGTTTCCCAGTCCTAAATGGAGTTGAATCACATGCAGTTTCTGGTCCTATGAGCAAGAGTTGTTTTCTGGTAAGGAAGTCACTATTGTGCTCCAATAGCCATACACAGTGCAAATAGCACTCGTGTCTGTTCCCCGCAAGTACAGTGTATTGGACTGAAGAGGAGCTACTGTTCTTGTCAGTTTCCTAAGCAGAGTTGAACTAGATATGGTCTGTGTGTAGGAAGCACAGTTTTTTTTCTGAGCAAACTCACTGTTTGGACCCCATAGGAAACACAGTAGAGTAGAAGAGTGCTCTTTTCTCAAAAGCAGAGTGTGTTTCTTGTAAGGCAAGCTAGCATTTGTTCCCCAGTCCTAAATGGAGTTGAATCACATGCAGTTTCTGGTCCTACGAGCAAGAGATGTTTTCTGGTAAGTAAGTCACTATTGCGCTCCCATTGCCATACACAGTGCAAATAGCACTCGCGTCTGTTCCCAGCAAGTACAGTGTATTGGACTGAAGAGGAGCTAGTGTTCTTGTCAGTTTCCTAAGCAGAGTTGAACGAGATATGGCCCGTGTGTGTAGGAAGCACAGTTCTTTTGTTCTGAGCAAGCTCACTGTTTGGACCCCATAGGAAACACAGTAGAGTAGAAGAGTGCTCTTTTCTCTAAAGCAGAGTGTTTTTCTTGTAAGGTGAGCTCGCGTTTGTTTACCAATCCTAAATGGAGTTGAGTCACATGCAGTTTTTGGTCCTACGAGCAAGAGTTGTTTTCTGGTAAGAAGAGTAACTCTTGTGCTCCAAATGCCATACACAGTGCAAATAGTACTCGCGTCTGTTCCCTTCAAGTACAGTGTATTGGACTGATTAGGAGCAAATGTTCTTGTCAGTTTCCTAAGCAGAGTTGAACTAGATATGGTCGGTGTGTGTAGGAAGCACAGTTCTTTTGTTCTGAGCAAGCTCACTGTTCTGGCCCTATAGGAAACACAGTAGAGTAGAAAAGTGCTCTTTTCTCTAAAGCAGAGTGTGTTTCTTGTAAGGCGAGCTAGCGTTTGTTTCCCAGTCCTAAATGGAGTTGAGTCACATGCAGTTTTTGGTCCTAGGAGCAAGAGTTGTTTTCTTGTAAGACGAGTCACTATTGTGCTCAAATTTCCATACACAGTGCAAATAGCACTCGCTTCTGTTCCCAGGAAGTACAGTGTATTGGACTGAAGAGGAGCTACTCTTCTTGTCAGGTTCCTAAGCAGAGTTTTACTAGATATGGTCCGTGTGTGTAGGAAGCACAGTTGATTTGTTCTGAGAAAGCTCACTGTTCAGACCCCATAGGAAACACAGTAGAGTAGAAGAGTGCTCTTTTCTCAAAAGCAGAGTGCGTTTATTGTAAGGCGAGCTAGCGTTTATTTCCCAGTCCTAAATGGAGTTGAATCACATGCAGTTTCTGGTCCTACGAGCAAGAGTTGTTTTCTGGTAAGAAGAGTCACTATTGCGCTCCAATTGCCATACACAGTGCAAATAGCACTCCGGTCTGTTCCCAGCAAGTACAGTGTATTGGACTGAAGAGGAGCTACTGTTTTTGTCAGTTTCCTAAGCAGAGTTGAACTAGATATGGTCCGTGTGTGTAGGAAGCACAGTTCTTTGTTCTCAGCAAGCTCACTCTCTGGCACTATAGGAAACACAGTAGAGTAGAAGAGTGCTCTTTTCTCAAAAGCAGAGTGTGTTTCTTGTAAAGCGAGCTAGCATTTGTTTCCCAGTCCTAAATGGAGTTGAATCACATGCAGTTTCTGGTCCTACGAGCAAGAGCTGTTTTCTGGTAAGGAAGTCACTATTGCGCTCCCATTGCCATACACAGTGCAAATAACACTCGCGTCTGTTCCCAGCAAGTACAGTGTATTGGACTGAAGAGGAGCTACTGTTCTTGTCAGTTTCCTAAGCAGAGTTGAACTAGATATGGTCGGTGTGTGTAGGAAGCACAGTTCTTTTGTTCTGAGCAAGCTCATTGTTCTGGCCCTATAGGAAACACAGTAGAGTAGAAAAGTGTTCTTTTCTCTAAAGCAGAGTGTGTTTCTTGAAAGGCGAGCTAGCATTTGTTTCCCAGTCCTAAATGGAGTTGAATCACATGTAATTTCGTGTCCTACCAGCAAGAGTTGTTTTATGGTAAGAATCGTCACTATTGTGCTGACATTGCAATACACAGGACAAATAGTACTACATCTGTTCCCAGCAAGTACAGTGTATTGGACTGAAAAGGAGCTACTGTTCTTGTCAGTTTCCTAAGCAGAGTTGAACTAGATATGGTCGGTGTGTGTAGGAAGCACAGTTCTTTGTTCTCAGAAAGCTCACTGTTCTGGCACTATAGGAAACACAGAAGAGTAGAAGAGTGCTCTTTTCTCAAAAGCAGAGTGTGTTTCTTGTAAAGCGAGCTAGCATTTGTTTCCCAGTCCTAAATGGAGTTGAATCACATGCAGTTTCTGGTCCTACGAGCAAGAGTTGTTTTCTGGTAAGGAAGTCACTATTGCGCTCCCATTGCCATACACAGTGCAAATAGCACTCGCGTCTGTTCCCAGCAAGTACAGTGTATTGGACTGAAGAGGAGCTACTGTTCTTGTCAGTTTCCTAAGCAGAGTTGAACTAGATATGGTCGGTGTGTGTAGGAAGCACAGTTCTTTTGTTCTGAGCAAGCTCACTGTTCTGGCCCTATAGGAAACACAGTAGAGTAGAAAAGTGTTCTTTTCTCTAAAGCAGAGTGTGTTTCTTGTAAGGCGAGCTACCGTTTGTTTCCCAGTCCTAAATGGAGTTGAATCACATGCAATTTCGGGTCCTACCAGCAAGAGTTGTTTTATGGTAAGAATAGTCACTATTGTGCTGCCATTGCAATAAACAGGACAAATAGCACTACGTCTGTTCCCAGCAAGTACAGTGTATTGGACTGAAAAGGAGCTACTGTTCTTGTCAGTTTCCTAAGCAGAGTTGAACTAGATATGGTCGGTGTGTGTAGGAAGCACAGTTCTTTTGTTCTGAGCAAGCTCACTGTTCTGGCCCTATAGGAAACACAGTAGAGTAGAAAAGTGCTCTTTTGTCTAAAGCAGAGTGTGTTTCTTGTAAGGCGAGCTAGCGTTTGTTTCCCAGTCCTAAATGGAGTTGAGTCACATGCAGTTTTTGGTCCTACGAGCAAGAGTTGTTTTCTTGTAAGACAAGTAACTATTGTGCTCCAATTGCCATACACAGTGCAAATAGCACTCGCTTCTGTTCCCAGCAAGTACAGTGTATTGGACTGAAGAGGAGCTACTGTTTTTGTCACGTTCCTAAGCAGAGTTGAACTAGATATGGCCGTGTGTGCAGGAAGCACAGTTCTTTTGTTCTCAGCAAGCTCACTGTTCTGGCCCTATAGGAAACACAGTAGAGTAGAACAGTGCTTTTTTCTCAAAAGCAGAGTGTGTTTCTTGTAAGGCGAGCTAGCGTTTGTTTCCCAGTCCTAAATGGAGTTGAATCACATGCAGTTTCTGGTCCTATGAGCAAGAGTTGTTTTCTGGTAAGGAAGTCACTATTGTGCTCCAATAGCCATACACAGTGCAAATAGCACTCGTGTCTGTTCCCCGCAAGTACAGTGTATTGGACTGAAGAGGAGCTACTGTTCTTGTCAGTTTCCTAAGCAGAGTTGAACTAGATATGGTCTGTGTGTAGGAAGCACAGTTTTTTTTCTGAGCAAACTCACTGTTTGGACCCCATAGGAAACACAGTAGAGTAGAAGAGTGCTCTTTTCTCAAAAGCAGAGTGTGTTTCTTGTAAGGCAAGCTAGCATTTGTTCCCCAGTCCTAAATGGAGTTGAATCACATGCAGTTTCTGGTCCTACGAGCAAGAGATGTTTTCTGGTAAGTAAGTCACTATTGCGCTCCCATTGCCATACACAGTGCAAATAGCACTCGCGTCTGTTCCCAGCAAGTACAGTGTATTGGACTGAAGAGGAGCTAGTGTTCTTGTCAGTTTCCTAAGCAGAGTTGAACGAGATATGGCCCGTGTGTGTAGGAAGCACAGTTCTTTTGTTCTGAGCAAGCTCACTGTTTGGACCCCATAGGAAACACAGTAGAGTAGAAGAGTGCTCTTTTCTCTAAAGCAGAGTGTTTTTCTTGTAAGGTGAGCTCGCGTTTGTTTACCAATCCTAAATGGAGTTGAGTCACATGCAGTTTTTGGTCCTACGAGCAAGAGTTGTTTTCTGGTAAGAAGAGTAACTCTTGTGCTCCAAATGCCATACACAGTGCAAATAGTACTCGCGTCTGTTCCCTTCAAGTACAGTGTATTGGACTGATTAGGAGCAAATGTTCTTGTCAGTTTCCTCAGCAGAGTTGAACAAGATATGGTCCGTGTGTGTAGGAAGCACAGTTCTTTTGTTCTGAGCAAGCTCACTGTTTGGACCCCATAAGAAACACAGTAGAGTAGAAGAGTGCTCTTTTCTCAAAAGCATAGTGTGTTTCTTGTAAGGCGACCTAGCGTTTGTTTCCCAGTCCTAAATGGAGTTGAATCACATGCAGTTTCTGGTCCTAGGAGCAAGAGTTGTTTTCTGGTAAGGAAGTCACTATTGTGCTCCAATTGCCTTACACAGTGCAAATAGCACTGGCGTCTGCTCCCAGCAAGTACAGTGTATTGGACTGAAGAGGAGCTACTGTTCTTGTCAGTTTCCTAAGTAGAGTTGAACTAGATATGATCCGTGTGTGTAATAAGCACAGTTCTTTTGTTCTCTGCAAGCTCACTGTTCTGGCCCTATAGGAAACACAGTAGAGTAGAAGAGTGCTCTTTTCTCAAAAGCAGAGTGTGTTTCTTGTAAAGTGAGCTAGCATTTGTTTCCCAGTCCTAAATGGAATTGAATCACATGCAGTTTCTGGTCCTACGGGCAAGAGTAGTTTTCTGGTAAGGAAGTCACTATTGCGCTCCCATTGCCATACACAGTGCAAATAGCACTCGCGTCTGTTCCCAGCAAGTACAGTGTATTGGACTGAAAAGGAGCTACTGTTCTTGTCAGTTTCCCAAGCAGAGTTGAACGAGATATGGCCCGTGTGTAGGAAGCACAGATCTTTTGTTCTGAGCAACCTCACAGTTTGGACCCCATAGGGAACACAGTAGAGTAGAAGAGTGCTCTTTTCTCTAAAGCAGAGTGTTTTTCTTGTAAGGTGAGCTCGCGTTTGTTTCCCAGTCCTAAATGGAGTTGAGTCACATGCAGTTTTTGGTCCTACAAGCAAGAGTTGTTTTCTGGTAAGAAGAGTAACTCTTGTGCTCCAAATGCCATACACAGTGCAAATAGTACTCGTGTCTGTTCCCTTCAAGTACAGTGTATTGGACTGATTAGGAGCAACTGTTCTTGTCAGTTTCCTCAGCAGAGTTGAACTAGATATGGTCCGTGTGTGTTGGAAGCACAGTTCCTTTGTTCTGAGCAAGCTCACTGTTTGGACCCCATAGGAAACACAGTAGAGTAGAAGAGTGCTCTTTTCTCTAAAGCAGAGTGCGTTTCTTGTAAGGCGAGATACCGTTTGTTTCCCAGTCCTAAATGGAGTTGAATCACATGCAGTTTCTGGTCCTACAAGCAAGAGTTGTTTTATGGTAAGAATAGTCACTATTGTGCTGCCATTGCCATACACAGGACAAATAGCACTCGCGTCTGTTTTCAGCAAGTACAGTGTATTGGACTCAAGAGGAGCTACTGTTCTTGTCAGTTTCCTAAGCAGAGTTGAACTAGATATGGTCGGAGTGTGTAGGAAGCACAGTTCTTTTGTTCTGAGCAAGCTCACTGTTCTGGCCCTATAGGAAACACAGTAGAGTAGAAGAGTGCTCTTTTCTCAAAAGCAGAGTGTGTTTCGTTTAAGGCGAGCTAGAGTTTGTTTCCCAGTCCTAAATAGAGTTGAGTCACATGCAGTTTTTTGTCCTACGAGCAAGAGTTGTTTTCTGGTAAGACGAGCCACTATTGTGCTCCAATTGCCATACACAGTGCAAAAACCATTCGCGTCTGTTCCCAGCAAGTACAGTGTATTGGACTGAAGAGGAGCTACTGTTCTTGTCAGGTTCCTAAGCAGAGTTGAACTACATATGGTCCGTCTGTGTAGGAAGCACAGTTGTTTTGTTCTGAGCAAGCTCACTGTTTGGACCCCATAGGAAACACAGTAGAGTAGAAGAGTGCTCTTTTATCAAAAGCAGAGTGTGTTTCTTGTAAGGCGAACTAGTGTTTGTTTCCCAGTCCTAAATGGAGTTGAATCCCATGCAGTTTCTGGTCCTACGAGCAAGAGTTGTTTTCTGGTAAGAAGAGTCACTATTGTGCTGTCATTGCCATACACAGGACAAATAGCACTGTTGTCTGTTCCCAGCAGTACAGTGTATTGGACTGAAGAAGATCTGATGTTCTTGTCAGGTTCCTAAGCAGAATTGAACTAGGTATGGCGGTGTGTGTAGGAAGTACAGTTCTTTTTTTCTGAGCAAGCTCACTTTTCTGGCACTCTAGGAAACACAGTAGAGTAGAAGAGTGCTCTTTTCTCAAAAGCAGAGTGTGTTTCTTGTAAGGCGAGCTAGCGTTTGTTTCCCAGTCCTATATGGAGTTGAATCACATGCAGTTTCTTGTCCTACGAGCAAGAGTTGTTTTCTGGTAAGGAAAGTCACTATTGAGCTCCCATTGCCATACACAGTGCAAATAGCACTCGCGTTTGTTCCCAGCAAGTACAGTGTATCGGACTGAAGAGGAGCTACTGTTTTTGTCAGTTTCCTAAGCAGAGTTGAACGAGATATGTCCGGCGTGTGTAGGAAGCACAGTTGTTTTGTTCTGAGCAAGCTCACTGTTTGGACCACATAGGAAACACAGTAGAGTAGAACAGTGCTCTTTTCTAAAAAGCAGTGTGTGTTTCTTGTAAGGCGAGCTAGTGTTTGTTTCCCAGTCCTAAATGGAGTTGAATCACATGCAGTTTCTGGTCCTACGAGCAAGAGTTGTTTTCTGGTAAGAAGAGTCACTATTGCACTGACATTGCCATACACAGGACAAATAGCACTGGCGTCTGTTCCCAGCAAGAACAGTGTATTGGACTGATGAGGATCTACTGTTTATGTCAGGTTTATAAGCAGAATTGAACTAGATATGGCCGTGTGTGTAGGAAGCACAGTTTTTTTGTTCTGAGCAAGCTCACTGTTCGGACCCCATAGGAAACACAGTAGAGTAGAAGAGTGCTCTTTTCTCAAAAGCAGAGTGTGTTTCGTGTAAGGCGAGCTAGCGTTTGTTTCCCAGTCCTAAATGGTGTTGAATCACATGCAGTTTCTGGTCCTATGAGCAAGAGTTGTTTTCTGGTAAGGAAAGTCACTATTGCGCTGCCATTGCTATACACTGGACAAATAGCACTGGCGTCTGTTCCCAGCAAGTACAGTGTATTGGACTGAAGAGGATCTACTATTCTTGTCAGGTTCCTAAGCAGAGTTGAACTAGATATGGCCGTGTTTGTAGGAAGCACAGTTCTTTTGTTCTGAGCAAGCTCACTGTTCGGACACCCTAGGAAACACAGTAGAGTAGAAGAGTGCTCTTTTCTCAAAAGCAGAGTGTGTTTTTTGTAAGGCAAGCTAGCGTTTGTTTCCCAGTCCTAAATGGAGTTGAATCACATGCCGTTTCTGGTGCTAAGAGCAAGAGTTGTTTTCTGGTAAAGAAAGTCACTATTCTGCTACCCTTGCCATACACAGTGCAAATATCTCTCACGTCTGTTCCCAGCAAGTACAGTGTATTGGATTGAAGAGGAGCTACTGTTTTTGTCAGTTTCCTAAGCAGAGTTGAACTAGATATGGCCCGTGTGTAGGAAGCACAGTTCTTTTGTTCTGAGCAAGCTCACTGTTCTGGCCCTATAGGAAACACTATAGAGTAGAAGAGTGCTCTTTTCTCTAAAGCAGAGTGTGTTTCTTGTAAGGAGAGCCAGCGTTTGTTTCCCAGTCCTAAATGGAGTTGAATCACATGCAGTATCTGGTCCTACGAGCAAGAGTTGTTTTCTGGTAAGGAAAGTCACTATTGCGCTCCCATTGCCATACACAGTGCAAATAGCATATGCGTCTGTTCCCAGCAAGTACAGTGTATCAGACTGAAGAGGGGCTACTGTTCTTGTCAGTTTCCTAAGCAGAGTTGAACTAGATAAGGCCCGTGTGGGTAGAAAGCACAGTTCTTTTTTTCTGAGCAAGCTCACTGTTCTGGCCCTATAGGAAACACAGTAGAGTACAAGAGTGCTCTTTTCTCAAAAGCAGAGGGTGTTTCTTGTAAAGCGAGCTAGAGTTTGTTTCCCAGTCCTAAATGGAATTGAGTCACATGGAGTTTTTGGTCCTACGAGCAAGAGTTGTTTTCTGGTAAGAAGAGTCACTTTTGTGCTCCAATTGCCTTACACAGTGCAAATAGCACTCGTGTCTCTTCCCCGCAAGTACAGTGTATTGGACTGAAGAGGAGCTACTGTTCTTGTCAGTTTCCTAAGCAGAGTTGAACTAGATATGGCCCGTGTGTAGGAAGCACAGTTCATTTGTTCTGAGCAAGCTCACTGTTCTTGCCCTAAATAAAACACAGTAGAGTAGAAGAGTGCTCTTTTCTCTAAAGCAGAGTGTGTTTCTTGTAAAGCGAGCTAGTGTTTGTTTCCCAGTCCTAAATGGAGTTGAATCACATGCAGTTTCTTGTCCTACGAGCAAGAGTTGTTTTATGGTAAGAAGAGTCACTATTGCGCTGCCATTGCCATACACAGGACAAACAGCACTGACGTCTGTTCCCAGCAAGTACAGTGTATTGGACTGAAGAGGATCTACTGTTCTTGTCAGGTTCCTAAGCAGAATTGAACTAGATATGGCCGTTTGTGTAGGAGGCACAGTTCTTATGTTCTGAGCAAGCTCACTGTTCTGGCCCTATAGGAAACACAGTAGAGTAGAAGAGTGCTCTTTTCTCTAAAGCAGAGCGTGTTTCTTGTAAGGCGAGCTCGCATTTGTTTCCCAGTCCTGAATGGAGTTGAGTCACATGCAGTTTTTGGACCTACGAGCAAGAGATGTTTTCTGGTAAAAAGAGTCACTATTGCGCTCCCCTTGCCATACACAGTGCCAATAGCTCTCGCGTCTGTTCCCAGCAAGTACAGTGTATTGGACTGAAGAGGAGCTACTGTTCTTGTCAGTTTCCTAAAGAGTTTAACTAGATATGGCCCGTGTGTGTAGGAAGAACAGTTCTTTTGTTCTGAGCAAGCTCACTGTTTGTACCCCATAGGAAACACAGTGGAGAAGAAGAGTGCTCTTTTTTCAAAAGCAGAGTGTGTTTCTTGTAAGGCGAACTAGCGTTTGTTTCCCAGTCCTAAGTGGAGTTGAATCCCATGCAGTTTCTGGTAGTACGAGCAAGAGTTGTTTTCTGGTAAGAAGAGTCACTATTGTGCTGCCATTGCCCTACACAAGGCAAATAGCACTGGCGTCTGTTCGCAGCAAGAACAGTGTATTGGACTGAAGAGGATCTACTGTTCTTGTCAGGTTCCTAAGCAGACTTGAACTAGATATGGCCGTGTGTGTAGGAAGAACAGGTTTTTTTGTTCTGAGCAAGCTCACTGTTCGGACCCCATAGGAAACACAGTAGAGTAGACAGTGGTCTTTTCTCTAAAGCAGAGTGTGTTTCTTGTAAGGCGAGCTAGTGTTTGTTTCCCAGTCCTAAATGGAGTTGAATCACATGCAGTTTCTGGTCCTACGAGCAAGAGTTGTTTTCTAGTAAGGAAAGTCACTATTGCGCTCCCATTGCCATACATAGTGCAAATAGCCCATGCGTCTCTTTCCAGCAAGTACAGTGTATCGGACTGAAGAGGAGCTACTGTTCTTGTCAGTTTCCTAAGCAGAGTTGAACTAGGTATGGCCCGTGTGTGTAGGAGGCACAGTTCTTATATTCTGAGCAAGCTCACTGTTCTGGCCCTATAGGAAACACAGTAGAGTAGAAGAGTGCTCTTATCTCTAAAGCAGAGCGTGTTTCTTGTAAGGCGAGCTCGCATTTGTTTCCCAGTCCTGAATGGAGTTGAGTCACATGCAGTTTTTGGACCTACGAGCAAGAGATGTTTTCTGGTAAAAAGAGTCACTATTGCGCTCCAAATGCCTTATAAAGTGCAAATAGCACTCGCGTCTGTTCCCAGCAAGTACAATGTATTGGACTGAATAGGAGCTACTGTTCTTGTCAGTTTTCTAAAGTGTTTAACTAGATATGGGCCATGTGTGTAGGAAGAACAGTTCTTTTGTTCTGAGCAAGCTCACTGTTTGTACCCCATATGAAACACAGTGGAGTAGAAGAGTGCTCTTTTTTCAAAAGCAGAGTGTGTTTCTTGTAAGGCGAACTAGCGTTTGTTCCCCAGTCCTAAGTGGAGTTGAATCCCATGCAGTTTCTTGTACTACGAGCAAGAGTTGTTTTCTGGTAAGAAGAGTCACTATTGTGCTGCCATTGCCATACACAGGACAAATAGCACTGGCGTCTGTTTGCAGCAAGAACAGTGTATTGGACTGAAGAGGATCTACTGTTCTTGTCAGGTTCCTAAGCAGACTTGAACTAGATATGGCCGTGTGTGTAGGAAGAACAGGTTTTTTTGTTCTGAGCAAGCTCACTGTTCGGACGCCATAGGAAACACAGTAGAGTAGAAGAGTGCTCTTTTCTCTAAAGCAGAGTGTGTTTCTTGTAAGGCGAGCTAGGGTTTGTTTCCCAGTTCTAAATGGAGTTGAATCACATGCAGTTTCTGGTCCTACGAGCAAGAGTTGTTTTCTAGTAAGGAAAGTCACTATTGCGCTCCCATTGACATACATAGTGCAAATAGCCCATGCGTCTCTTTCCAGCAAGTACAGTGTATCGGACTGAAGAGGAGCTACTGTTCTTGTCAGTTTCCTAAGCAGAGTTGAACTAGGTATGGCCCGTGTGTGTAGGAGGCACAGTTCTTATGTTCTGAGCAAGCTCACTGTTCTGGCCCTATAGGAAACACAGTAGAGTAGAAGAGTGCTCTTATCTCTAAAGCAGAGCGTGTTTCTTGTAAGGCGAGCTCGCATTTGTTTCCCAGTCCTGAATGGAGTTGTGTCACATGCAGTTTTTGGACCTACGAGCAAGAGATGTTTTCTGGTAAAAAGAGTCACTATTGCGCTCCAAATGCCTTATAAAGTGCAAATAGCACTCGCGTCTGTTCCCAGCAAGTACAATGTATTGGACTGAATAGGAGCTACTGTTCTTGTCAGTTTTCTAAAGAGTTTAACTAGATATGGGCCATGTGTGTAGGAAGAACAGTTCTTTTGTTCTGAGCAAGCTCACTGTTTGTACCCCATATGAAACACAGTGGAGTAGAAGAGTGCTCTTTTTTCAAAAGCAGAGTGTGTTTCTTGTAAGGCGAACTAGCGTTTGTTCCCCAGTCCTAAGTGGAGTTGAATCCCATGCAGTTTCTGGTACTACGAGCAAGAGTTGTTTTCTGGTAAGAAGAGTCACTATTGTGCTGCCATTGCCATACACAGGACAAATAGCACTGGCGTCTGTTTGCAGCAAGAACAGTGTATTGGACTGAAGAGGATCTACTGTTCTTGTCAGGTTCCTAAGCAGACTTGAACTAGATATGGCCGTGTGTGTAGGAAGAACAGGTTTTTTTGTTCTGAGCAAGCTCACTGTTCGGACGCCATAGGAAACACAGTAGAGTAGATGAGTGCTCTTTTCTCTAAAGCAGAGTGTGTTTCTTGTAAGGCGAGCTAGGGTTTGTTTCCCAGTTCTAAATGGAGTTGAATCACATGCAGTTTTTGGTCCTACGAGCAAGAGTTGTTTTCTGGTAAGGAAAGTCACTATTGCGCTCCCATTGCCATACACAGTGCAAATAGCCCATGGGTCTGTTCCCAGCAAGTACAGTGTATCGGACTGAAGAGGAGCTACTGTTCTTCTCAGTTTCCTAAGCAGAGTTGAACTAGATATGGCCCGTGTGTGTAGGAAGCACAGTTCTTTTTTTCTGAGCAAGCTCACTGTTCTGGCCCTATAGGAAATACATTAGAGTAGAAGAGTGCTCTTTTCTCAAAAGCAGAGTGTGTTTCTTGTAAAGCGTGCTAGAGTTTGTTTCCCAGTCCTAAATGGAGTTGAATCACATGCAGTTTCTGGTCCTACGAGCAAGAGTTGTTTTCTGTTAAGAAGAGTCACTATTGCGCTGCCATTGCCATAAACAGGACAAATAGCACTAGCGTCTGTTCCCAGCAAGTACAGTGTATTGGACTGAAGAGGATCTACTGTTCTTGTCACTTTCCTAAGCAGTGTTGAACTAGATATGGCCCGTGTGTATAGGAAGCACAGTTCTTTTGTTCTGAGCAAGCTCACTGTTTGGTCCCCATAGGAAGCACAGTAGAGTAGAAGAGTGCTCTTTTCTCAAAAGTAGAGTGTGTTTCATGAAAGGTGAGCTAGCATTTGTTTCCCAGTCCTAAATGGAGTTGAATCACATGCAGTTTCTGGTCCTACGAGCAAGAGTTGTTTTCTGGTAAGGAAAGTCACTATTGCACTCCCAATGCCATACACAGTGCAAATAGTACTCGCGTCTGTTCCCAGCAAGTACAGTGTATCGGACTGAAGAGGAGCTACTGTTCTTGTCAGTTTCCTAAGCAGAGTTGAACTAGATATGGTCCGTGTGTGTAGGAAGCGCAGTTCTTTTGTTCTGAGCAAGCTCTCTGTTTGGACCCCATAGGAAACACAGTAGAGTAGAAGAGTGCTGTTTTCTCTAAAGCAGACTGTGTTTCTTGTAAGGCGAGCTAGAGTTTGTTTCCCAGTCCTAAATGGAGTGGAATCACATGCAGTTTCTGGTCCTATGATTAAGAGTTGTTTTCTGGTAAGGAAAGTCACTATTGTGCTCCCATTGCCATACAAAGTGCAAATAGCACATGCGTCTGTTCCCAGCAAGTACAGTGTATTGGATGGAAGAGGAGCTACTGTTCTTGTCAGGTTCCCAAGCAGAGTTGAACTAGATATGGCCCGTGTGTGTAGGAAGCACAGTTCTTATGTTCTGAGCAAGCTCACTGTTCTGGCCCTATAGGAAACACAGTAGAGTAGAAGAGTGCTCTTTTCTCTAAAGCAGAGTGTGTTTCTTGTAAGGCGAGCTAGCGTTTGTTGCCCAGTCCTAAATGGAGTTGAGTCACATGCAGTTTTTTGTCCTACGAGCAAGAGTTCTTTTCTGGTAAGATGAGTCACTATTGTGCTCCAATAGCCATACACAGTGCAAATAGCACTCGCGTCTGTTACCCGCACGTAAAGTATATTGGACTGAAGAGGAGCTACTGTTCTTGTCAGTTTCCTAAGCACAGTTGAACTCGATATGGCCCTTGTGTGTAGGAAGCACAGTTCTTTTGTTCTGAGCAAGCTCACTGTTCGGACCCCATAGGAAACAGTAGAGTAGAAGAGTGCTCTTTTCTCAAATACAGAGTGTGTTTCTTGTAAGGCGAGCTACCGTTTGTTTCCCAGTCCTAAATGGAGTTGAATCACATGCAGTTTCTGGTCCTATGAGCATGATTTGTTTTCTGGTAAGAAGAGTCACTATTGCGCTGCCATTGCCATACAGAGGACAAATAGCACTGGCGTCTGTTCCCAGCAAGTACAGTGTATTGGACTGAAGAGGATCTACTGTTCTTGTCACTTTCCTAAGCAGTGTTGAACTAGATATGGCCCGTGTGTATAGGAAGCACAGTTCTTTTGTTCTGAGCAAGCTCACTGTTCGGTCCCCATAGGAAGCACAGTAGAGTAGAAGAGTGCTCTTTTCTCAAAAGTAGAGTGTGTTTCATGAAACGTGAGCTAGCATTTGTTTCCCAGTCCTAAATGGAGTTGAATCACATGCAGTTTCTGGTCCTACGAGCAAGAGTTGTTTTCTGGTAAGGAAAGTCACTATTGCACTCCCAATGCCATACACAGTGCAAATAGTACTCGCGTCTGTTCCCAGCAAGTACAGTGTATCGGACTGAAGAGGAGCTACTGTTCTTGTCAGTTTCCTAAGCAGAGTTGAACTAGATATGGTCCGTGTGTGTAGGAAGCGCAGTTCTTTTGTTCTGAGCAAGCTCTCTGTTTGGACCCCATAGGAAACACAGTAGAGTAGAAGAGTGCTGTTTTCTCTAAAGCAGACTGTGTTTCTTGTAAGGCGAGCTAGAGTTTGTTTCCCAGTCCTAAATGGAGTGGAATCACATGCAGTTTCTGGTCCTATGATTAAGAGTTGTTTTCTGGTAAGGAAAGTCACTATTGTGCTCCCATTGCCACACAAAGTGCAAATAGCACATGCGTCTGTTCCCAGCAAGTACAGTGTATTGGATGGAAGAGGAGCTACTGTTCTTGTCAGGTTCCCAAGCAGAGTTGAACTAGATATGGCCCGTGTGTGTAGGAAGCACAGTTCTTATGTTCTGAGAAAGCTCACTGTTCTGGCCCTATAGGAAACACAGTAGAGTAGAAGAGTGCTCTTTTCTCTAAAGCAGAGTGTGTTTCTTGTAAGGCGAGCTAGCGTTTGTTGCCCAGTCCTAAATGGAGTTGAGTCACATGCAGTTTTTTGTCCTACGAGCAAGAGTTCTTTTCTGGTAAGACGAGTCACTATTGTGCTCCAATTGCCATACACAGTGCAAATAGCACTCGCGTCTGTTACCCGCACGTAAAGTATATTGGACTGAAGAGGAGCTACTGTTCTTGTCAGTTTCCTAAGCACAGTTGAACTCGATATGGCCCGTGTGTGTAGGAAGCACAGTTCTTTTGTTCTGAGCAAGCACACTGTTCGGACCCCATAGGAAACAGTAGAGTAGAAGAGTGCTCTTTTCTCAAATACAGAGTGTGTTTCTTGTAAGGCGAGCTACCGTTTGTTTCCCAGTCCTAAATGGAGTTGAATCACATGCAGTTTCTGGTCCTATGAGCATGATTTGTTTTCTGGTAAGAAGAGTCACTATTGCGCTGCCATTGCCATACACAGGACAAATAGCACTGGCGTCTGTTCCCAGCAAGTACAGTGTATTGGACTGAAGAGGATCTACTGTTCTTGTCAGGTTCCTAAGCAGAATTGAACTACATATGATCCCTGTGTTTAGGAAGCACAGTTCTTACGTTCTGAGCAAGCTCACTGTTCTGGCCCTATAGGAAACACAGTAGAGTAGAAGAGTGCTCTTTTCTCAAAAGCAGAGTGTGTTTCTTGTAATGCGAGCTAGCGTTTGTTTCCCAGTCCTAAATGGAGTGGAATCACATGCAGTTTCTGGTCCTACGAGCAAGAGTTGTTTTATGGTAAGAATAGTCACTATTGCGCTGCCATTGCCATACACAGGACAAATAGCACTGGCGTCTGTTCGCAGCAAGTACAGTGTATTGGACTGAAGAGGATCTACTGTTATTGTCAGTTTCCTAAGCAGAATTGAACTAGATATGGCCGTGTGTGTAGGAAGCACAGTTCTTTTGTTCTGAGCAAGCTCACTGTTCGGACCCCATAGGAAACACAGTAGAGTAGAAGAGTGCTCTTTTCTCAAAAGCAGAGTGTGTTTCTTGTAAGGCGAGCTAGCCTTTGTTTCCCAGTAATAAATGGAGTTGAATCACATGCAGTTTCTGGTCCTACGAGCAAGAGTTGTTTTCTGTTAAGGAAAGTAACTATTGTGCTCCCAATGCCATTCAAAGTGCAAATAGCACTCGCCTCTGTTCCCAGCAAGTACAGTGTATCGGATTGAAGAGGAGCTACTGTTCTTGTCAGTTTCCTAAGCAGAGTGGAACTAGATATGGCCCGTGTGTGTAGGAAGAACAGTTCTTATGTTCTGAGCAAGCTCACTGTTCTGGCTCTATAGGAAACACAGTAGAGTAGATGAGTGCTCTTTTCTCTAAAGCAGAGTGTGTTTCTTGTAAGGCGAGCTAGCGTTGGTTTCCTAGTCCTAAATGGAGTTGAATCACATGTAATTTCCTGTACTACGAACAAGAGTTGTTTTCTCTAAGGAAAGTCACTATAGCGCTCCCATTGCCATACACAGTGCAAATAGCACTTGCGTCTGTTCCAAGCAAGTACAGTGTATCGGAATGAAGAGGAGCTACTGTTCTTGTCAGTTTCCTAAGCAGAGTTGTACTAGATATGGCCCGTGTGTGTAGGAAGCACAGTTCTTTTTTTCTGAGAAAGCTCATGTTCTGGCCCTATAGGAAACACAGTAGAGTAGAAGAGTGCTCTTTTCTCAAAAGCAGAGTGTGTTTCTTGTAAAGCAAGCTAGAGTTTGTTTCCCAGTCCTAAATGGAGTTGAGTCACATGCAGTTTTTTGTCCTATGAGCAAGAGTTGTTTTCTGGTAAGACGAGTCACTATTGTGCTCCATTTGCCGTACACAGTGAAAATAGCACTGGCGTCTGTTCCCAGCAAGTACAGTGTATTGGACTGAAGAGGATCTACTGTTCTTGTCAGTTTCCTAAGCAGAGTTGAACTAGATATGGCCAGTTATTGTAGGAAGCACAGTTCTTTTGTTCTGAGCAAGCTCACTATTCGGACCCCATAGGAAACACAGTAGAGTAGAAGAGTGCTCTTTTCTCAAAAGCAGAGTGCGTTTTTTGTAAGGCAAGCTAGCTTTTGTTTTCCCAGTCCTAAATGGAGTTGAGTAACAGGCAGTTTTTGGTCCTACAAGCAAGAGTTGTCTACTGGTAAGAAGATTCACTATTGTGCTCCAAAGGCCATACACAGTGCAAATAGCACTCGCGTCTGTTCCCTCAAGTACAGTGTATTGGACAGAAGAGGAGCTACTGTTCTTGTCAGTTTCCTAAGCAGAGTTGAACTAGATATGGCCCGTGTGTAGGAAGCACAGTTCTTTTGTTCTGAGCAAGCTCACTGTTCTGGCCCTAAAGGAAACACAGTAGAGTAGAAGAGTGCTCTTTTCTCTAAAGAAGAGTGTGTTTCTAGAAAGGCGAACTAGCCTTTGTTTCCCAGTCCTAAATGGAGTTGAATCACATGCAGTTTCTGGTCCTACGAGCAAGAGTTGTTTTATGGTAAGATGAGTGACTATTGCGCTGCCATTGCCATACACAGGACAAATAGCACTGGCGTCTGTTCCCAGCAAGTACAGTGTATTGGACTGAAGAGGGTCTACTGTTCTTGTCAGGTTCCTAAGCAGAATTGAACTAGATATGGCCGTGTGTGTAGGAAGCACATTTCTTTTGTTCAGAGCAAGCTCACTGTTCGGACCCCATAGGAAACACAGTAGAGTAGAAGAGTGCTCTTTTCTCAAAAGCAGAGTGGGTTTCTTATAAGGCGAGCTAGCGTTTGTTTCCCAGTCCTAAATGGAGTGGAATCACATGCAGTTTCTGGTCCTACGAGCAAGAGTTGTTTTCTGGTAAGGAAAGTCACTGTTGCGCTCCCATTGCCATACACAGTGCAAAGAGCACTCGCGTCTGTTCCCAGCAAGAACAGTGTATCGGACTGAAGAGGAGCTACTGTTCTTGTCAGTTTCCTAAGCACAGTTGAACTAGATAAGGACCGTGTGTGTAGAAAGCACAGTTCTTATGTTCTGAGCAAGCTCACTGTTTGGACCCCATAGGAAACACAGTAGAGTAGAACAGAGCTCTTTTCTCTAAAGCAGAGTATGTTTCTTGGAAGGCAAGCTAGCGTTAGTTTCCCAGTCCTAAATGGATTTGAGTCACATGCAGGTTTTTGTCCTATGAGCAAGAGTTGTTTTCTGGTAAGATGAGTCACTATTGTGCTCCAATTGGCATACACAGTGCAAATAGCACTCGCGTCTGTTCCCTGCAAGTACAGTGTATTGGACTGAAGAGGATCTACTGTTCTTGTCAGATTCCGAAGCAGAGTTGAACTAGATATGTCCCGTGTGTGCAGGAAGCACAGTTTTTTTGTTCTGAGCAAGCTCACTGTTCGAACCCCATAGAAAACACAGTAGAGTAGAAGAGTGCTATTTTCTCAAAAGCAGACTGTGTTTCTTGTAAAGCGAGCTAGCATTTGTTTGCCAGTCCTAAATAGAGTTGAATCACATGCAGTTTTTTGTCCTACGAGCAAGAGTTGTTTTCTGGTAAGGAAAGTCACTATTGCGCTCCCATTGCCATACACAGTGCAAAGACCACTCGCGTCTGTTCCCAGCAAGTACAGTGTATCGGACTGAAGAGGAGCTACTGTTCTTGTCAGTTTCCTAAGCAGAGTTGACCTAGATATGGCCGTGTGTGTAGGAAGCACAGTTCTTATGTTCTGAGCAAGCTCACTGTTCTGGCCCTATAGGAAACAGAGTAGAGTAGATGAGTGCTCTTTTCTCTAAAGCAGAGTGTGTTTCTTGTAAGGCGAGCTAGCGTTTGTTTCCCAGTCCTAAATGGAGTGGAGTCACATGCAGTTTTTTGTCCTACGAGCAAGAGTTGTTTTATGGTAAGAATAGTCACTATTGCGCTGCCATTGCCATACACAGGACAAATAGCACTGGCGTCTGTTCGCAGCAAGTACAGTGTACTGGACTGAAGAGGATCTGCTGTTCTTGTCAGGTTCCTAAGCAGACGTGAACTAGATATGGCCGTGTGTGTAGGAAGCACAGTTCTTTTGTTCTGAGCAAGCTCACTGTTCGGACCCCATAGGAAACACAGTAGAGTAGAAGAGTGCTCTTTTCTCAAAAGCAGAGTGTGTTTCCTGTAAGGCAAGCTATCGTTTGTTTCCCAGTCCTAAATGGAGTTGAATCACATGCAGTTTCTGGTCCTACGAGCAAGAGTTGTTTTCTGGTAAGGAAAGTCACTATTGCGCTCCCAATGCCATACAAAGTACAAATAGCACTCGCCTCTGTTCCCAGCAAGTACAGTGTATCGGACTGAAGAGGAGCTACAGTTCTTGTCAGTTTCCTAAGCAGAGTTGAACTAGATATGGCCCGTGTGTGTAGGAAGCACAGTTCTTTTTTTCTGAGCAAGCTCACTGTTCTGGCCCTATAGAAAACACAGTAGAGTAGATGAGTGCTCTTTTCTCTAAAGCAGAGTGTGTTTCTTGTAAGGCGAGCTAGCATTTGTTTCCTAGTCCTAAATGGAGTTGAATCACATGCAGTTTCTGGTACTATGAACAAGAGTTGTTTTCTGGTAAGGAAAGTCACTATTGCGCTCCCATTGCCATACACAGTGCAAATAGCACTTGCGTCTGTTCCAAGCAAGTACAGTGTATCGGACTGAAGAGGAGCTACTGTTCTTGTCAGTTTCCTAAGCAGAGTTGAACTAGATATGGCCAGTGTGTGTAGGAAGCACAGTTCTTTTTTTCTGAGAAAGCTCACTGTTCTGGACCTATAGGAAACACAGTAGAGTAGAAGAGTGCTCTTTTCTCAAAAGCAGAGTGTGTTTCTTGTAAAGCAAGGTAGGGTTTGTTTCCCAGTCCTAAGTGGAGTTGAGTCACATGCAGTTTTTTCTCCTTTGAGCAAGAGTTGTTTTCTGGTAAGACGAGTCACTATTGTGCTCCAATTGCCTTACACAGTGAAAATAGCACTGGCGTCTGTTCCCAGCAAGTACAGTGTATTGGACTGAAGAGGAGCTACTGTTCTTGTCAGTTTCCTAAGCAGAGTTGAACTAGATATGGCCTGTGTGTGTAGGAAGCACAGTTATTATGTTCTGAGCAAGCTCACTGTTCTGGCCCTATAGGAAACACAGTAGATTAGAAGAGTGTTCCTTTCTCAAAAGCAGAGTGTTTCTTATACCGCGAACTAGCATTTGTTTCCCAGTCCTAAATGGAGTGGAATCACATGCAGTTTCTGGTACTATGAGCAAGAGTTGTTTTCTGGTAAGAAAAGTCACTATTGCGCTCCCATTGCCATATACAGTGCAAATAGCACTCGCGTCTCTCCCAGTAAGTACAGTGTATCGGACTGAAGAGGAGCTACTGTTCTTCTCAGTTTCCTAAGCAGAGTTGAACTAGATATGGCCCGTGTGTGTAGGAAGCACAGTTCTTAAGTTCTGAGCAAGCTCACTGTTCTGGCCCTATAGGAAACACAGTAGAGTATAAGAGTGCTCTTTTCTCAAAAGCAGAGTGTGTTCCTTGTAAGGCGAGCTAGCGTTTGTTTCCTAGTCCTAAATGGAGTTGAATCACATGCAGTTTCTGGTCCTACGAACAAGAGTTGTTTTCTGGTAAGGAAAGTCACTATTGCGCTCCCATTGCCATACACAGGGCAAATAGCACTCGCGTGTTTTCCCAGCAAGTACAGTGTATTGGACTGAATAGGAGCTACTGTTCTTGTCAGTTTCCTAAGCATAGTTGAACTAGATATGGCCCGTGTGTGTAGGAAGCACAGTTATTATGTTCTGAGCAAGCTCACTGTTCTGGCCCTAAAGGAAACACAGTAGAGTAGAAGAGTGCTCTTTTCTCTAAAGCAGAGTGTGTTTCTTGTAAGGCGAGCTCGCGTTTGTTTCCCAGTCCTAAATGGAGTTGAGTCACATGCAGTTTTTCGTCCTAGGAGCAAGAGTTTTTTTCTGGTAAGAAGAGTCACTATTGTGCTCCAATTGCCATACACAGTGCAAATAGCACTCGCGTCTGTTCCCAGCAAGTACAGTGTATTGGACTGAATAGGAGCTACTGTTCGTGTCAGTTTCCTAAGCAGAGTTTAACTAGATATGGTCCGTGTGTGTCGGAAGCACAGCTCTTTTGTTCTGAGCAAGCTCACTGTTTGGACCCCATAGGAAACACCTTGGAGTAGAAGAGTGCTCTTTTCTCTAAAGCAGAGTGTGTTTCTTGTAAGGCGAGGTAGCGTTTGTTTCCTAGTCATAAATGGAGTTGAATCACATGCAGTTTCTGGTCCTACGAACAAGAGTTGTTTTCTGGTAAGGAAAGTCACTATTGCGCTCCCATTGCCATACACAGGGCAAATAGCACTCGCGTCTTTTCCCAGCAAGTACAGTGTATTGGACTGAAGAGGAGCTACTGTTCTTGTCAGTTTCCTAAGCAGAGTTGAACTACATATGGTCCGTGTGTGTAGGAAGCACAGTTCTTTTGTTCTGAGCAAGCTCACTGTTTGGACCCCATAGGAAACACAGTAGAGTAGAAGAGTGCTCTTTTTTCTAAAGCAGAGTGTGTTTCTTGTAATGCGAGCTAGCGTTTGTTTCCCAGTCCTAAATGGAGTTGAATCACATGCTGTTTCTGGTCCTAGGAGCAAGAGTTGTTTTCTGGTAAGAAGAATCACTATTGTGATCCATTTGCCACACAGTGCAAATAGCACTCGTGTCTCTTCCCAGCAAGTACAGTGTATTAGACTGAAGAGAAGCTCCTGTTCTTTTCAGTTTCCTCAGCAGAGTGGAAATAGATATGGCCCGTGTGTGTAGGAAGCACAGTTCTTTTGTTCTGAGCAAGCTCACTGTTCTGGCCCTATAGGAAACAGAGTAGTGTAGAAGAGTGCTCTTTTCTCAAAAGCGGAGTGTGTTTCTTGTAAGGAGAGCTAGAGTTTGTTTCCCAGTCCTAAATGGAGTTGAGTCACATGCAGTGTTTTGTCCTATGAGCAAGAGTTGTTTTCTGGTAAGACGAGTCACTATTGTGCTCCAATTGCCATACACAGTGCAAATAGCACTCACGTCTGTTCTCAGCAAGTACAGTGTATCGGACTGAAGAGTAGCTACTGTTCTTGTCAGTTTCCTAAGCAGAGTTGAACTAGATATGGCCCGTGTGTGTAGGAAGCACAGTATTATGTTCCGAGCAAGCTCACTGTTCTGGCCCTATAGGAAAAACAATAGAATAGAAGAGTGCTCTTTTCTCTAAAGCAGAGTGTGTTTCTTGTAAGGCGAGCTCGCGTTTGTTTCCCAGTCCTAAATGGAGTTGAGTACCAGGCAGTTTTTGGTCCTATGAGCAAGAGTTGTTTTCTGGTAAGAAGAGTCACTATTTCGCTCCAATTGCCATACACAGTGCAAATAGCACTCGCGTCTCTTCCCTCAAGTACAGTATATTGGACTGAATAGGAGCTACTGTTCTTGTCAGTTTCCTAAGCAGAGTTGAACTAGATATGGCCCGTGTGTAGGAAGCACAGTTCTTTTGTTCTGTGCAAGCTCACTGTTCTGGCCCAATAGGAAACACAGTAGAGTAGAAGAGTGCTCTTTTCTCTAAAGCAGAGTGTGTTTCTTGTAAGCCGAGCTAGCCTTTGTTTCCCAGTCCTAAATGGAGTTGAATCACATGCAGTTTCTGGTCCTACGAGCAAGAGTTGTTTTCTGGTAAGGAAAGTCACTATTGCGCTCCCATTGCCATACACAGTGCAAATAGCACTCGCGTCTGTTCCCAGCAAGTACAGTGTATTGGACTGAATAGGAGCTACTGTTCGTGTCAGTTTCCTAAGCAGAGTTTAACTAGATATGGTCCGTGTGTGTCGGAAGCACAGCTCTTTTGTTCTGAGCAAGCTCACTGTTTGGACCCCACAGGAAACACCGTAGAGTAGAAGAGTGCTCTTTTCTCTAAAGCAGAGTGTGTTTCTTGTAAGGCGAGGTAGCGTTTGTTTCCTAGTCCTAAATGGAGTTGAATCACATGCAGTTTCTGGTCCTACGAACAAGAGTTGTTTTCTGGTAAGGAAAGTCACTATTGCGCTCCCATTGCCATACACAGGGCAAATAGCACTGGCGTCTGTTCCCAGCAAGTACAGTGTATTGGACTGAAGAGGAGCTACTGTTCTTGTCAGTTTCCTAAGCAGAGTTGAACTACATATGGTCCGTGTGTGTAGGAAGCACAGTTCTTTTGTTCTGAGCAAGCTCACTGTTTGGACCCCATAGGAAACACAGTAGAGTAGAAGAGTGCTCTTTTTTCTAAAGCAGAGTGTGTTTCTTGTAATGCGAGCTAGCGTTTGTTTCCCAGTCCTAAATGGAGTTGAATCACATGCTGTTTCTGGTCCTAGGAGCAAGAGTTGTTTTCTGGTAAGAAGAATCACTATTGTGATCCATTTGCCACACAGTGCAAATAGCACTCGTGTCTCTTCCCAGCAAGTACAGTGTATTAGACTGAAGAGAAGCTCCTGTTCTTTTCAGTTTCCTCAGCAGAGTGGAAATAGATATGGCCCGTGTGTGTAGGAAGCACAGTTCTTTTGTTCTGAGCAAGCTCACTGTTCTGGCCCTATAGGAAACAGAGTAGTGTAGAAGAGTGCTCTTTTCTCAAAAGCAGAGTGTGTTTCTTGTAAGGAGAGCTAGAGTTTGTTTCCCAGTCCTAAATGGAGTTGAGTCACATGCAGTGTTTTGTCCTATGAGCAAGAGTTGTTTTCTGGTAAGACGAGTCACTATTGTGCTCCAATTGCCATACACAGTGCAAATAGCACTCACGTCTGTTCTCAGCAAGTACAGTGTATCGGACTGAAGAGTAGCTACTGTTCTTGTCAGTTTCCTAAGCAGAGTTGAACTAGATATGGCCCGTGTGTGTAGGAAGCACAGTTATTATGTTCCGAGCAAGCTCACTGTTCTGGCCCTATAGGAAAAACAATAGAATAGAAGAGTGCTCTTTTCTCTAAAGCAGAGTGTGTTTCTTGTAAGGCGAGCTCGCGTTTGTTTCCCAGTCCTAAATGGAGTTGAGTACCAGGCAGTTTTTGGTCCTATGAGCAAGAGTTGTTTTCTGGTAAGAAGAGTCACTATTTCGCTCCAATTGCCATACACAGTGCAAATAGCACTTGCGTCTGTTCCAAGCAAGTACAGTGTATCGGACTGAAGAGGAGCTACTGTTCTTGTCAGTTTCCTAAGCAGAGTTGAACTAGATATGGCCCGTGTGTGTAGGAAGCACAGTTCTTTTTTTCTGAGAAAGCTCACTGTTCTGGCCCTAAAGGAAACACAGTAGAGTAGAAGAGTGCTCTTTTCTCAAAAGCAGAGTGTGTTTCTTGTAAAGCAAGCTAGAGTTTGTTTCCCAGTCCTAAGTGGAGTTGAGTCACATACAGTTTTTTGTCCTATGAGCAAGAGTTGTTTTCTGGTAAGACGAGTCTCTATTGTGCTCCAATTGCCGTACACAGTGAAAATAGCACTGGCGTCTGTTCCCAGCAAGTACAGTGTATTGGACTGAAGAGGAGCTACTGTTCTTGTCAGTTTCCTAAGCAGAGTTGAAGTAGATATGGCCCGTGTGTGTAGGAAGCACAGTTATTATGTTCTGAGCAAGCTCACTGTTCTGGCCCTATAGGAAACACAGTAGAGTAGAAGAGTGTTCTTTTCTCAAAAGCAGAGTGTGTTTCTTATAACGCGAGCTAGCGTTTGTTTCCCAGTCCTAAATGGAGTGGAATCACATTCAGTTTCTGGTCCTACGAGCAAGAGTTGTTTTCTGGTCAGGAAAGTCACTATAGCGCTCCCATTGCCATATACAGTACAAATAGCACTCGCGTCTCTCCCAGTAAGTACAGTGTATCGGACTGAAGAGGAGTCTTGTCAGTTTCCTAAGCAGAGTTGAACTAGATATGGCCCGTGTGTAGGAAGCACAGTTCTTTTGTTCTGAGCAAGCTCAATGTTCTGGCACTATAGGAAACACAGTAGAGTAGAAGAGTGCTCTTTTCTCTAAAGCAGAGTGTGTTTCTAGTAAGGCGAGCTAGCCTTTGTTTCCCAGTCCTAAATGGAGTTGAATCACATGCATTTTCTGTCCTACGAGCAAGAGTTGTTTTATGGTAAGAAGAGTCACTGTTGCGCTGCCATTGCCATACACAGGACAAATAGCACTGGCTTCTGTTCCCAGCAAGTACAATGTATTGGACTGAAGAGGATCTACTGTTCTTGTCAGGTTCCTAAGCAGAATTGAACTAGATATGGCCGTGTGTGTAGGAAGCACAGTTCTTTTGATCTGAGCAAGCTCACTGTTCGGACCCCATAGGAAACACAGTAGAGTAGAAGAGTGCTCTTTTCTCAAAAGCAGAGTGTGTTTCTTATAAGGCGAGCTAGCGTTTGTTTCCCAGTCCTAAGTGGAGTTGAGTCACATGCAGTTTTTTGTCCTAGGAGCAAGAGTTGTTTTCTGGTAAGACGAGTCACAATTGTGCTCCAATTGCCGTACACAATGCAAATAGCACTGGTGTCTGTTCCCAGCAAGTACAGTGTATTGTACTGAATAGGATCTACTGTTCTTGTCAGTTTCCTAAGCAGAGTTGAAATAGATATGGCCAGTGTGTGTAGGAAGCACAGTTCTTTGTTCTGAGCAAGCTCACTGTTCGGACCCCATAGGAAACACAGTAGAGTAGAAGAGTGCTCTTTTCTCAAAAGCAGAGTGTGTTTTTTGTAAGGCAAGCTAGCGTTTGTTTCGCAGTCCTAAATGGAGTTGAATCACATGCTGTTTGTGGTCCTACGAGCAAGAGTTGTATTTTGGTAAGGAAAGTCACTATTGTGCTCCCTTTGCCATACACAGTGCAAATAGCACTCGCGTCTTTTCCAGCAAGTACAGTGTATTGGACTGAAGAGTATCTACTGTTCTTGTCAGGTTCCTAAGCAGAGTTGAACTAGATATGGCCCGTATGTGTAGGAAGCTCAGTTATTATATTCTGAGCAAGCTCACTCTTCTGGACCTATAGGAAACACAGTAGAGTAGAAGAGTGCTCTTTTCTCTAAAGCAGAGTGTATTTCTCGTAAGGCGAGCTCGCGTTTGTTTCCCAGTCCTAAATGGAGTTGAGTCACAGGCAGTTTTTGGTCCTATGAGCAAGAGTTGTTTTCTGGTAAGAAGAGTCACTATTGCGCTCCAAATGCCATACACAGGACAAATAGCACTGGCGTCTGTTCCCAGCAAGTACAGTGTATTAGACTGAAGAGGAGCTACTGTTCTTGTCAGTTTCCTAAGCAGAGTTGAACTAAATATGGCCCGTGCGTGTAGGAAACACAGTTCTTAAGTTCTGAGCAAGCTCACTGTTCTGGCCCTATAGGAAACACAGTAGAGTATAAGAGTGCTCTTTTCTCAAAAGCAGAGTGTGTTCCTTGTAAGGCGAGCTAGCGTTTGTTTCCTAGTCCTAAATGGAGTTGAATCACATGCAGTTTCTGGTCCTACGAACAAGAGTTGTTTTCTGGTAAGGAAAGTCACTATTGCGCTCCCATTGCCATACACAGGGCAAATAGCACTCGCGTGTTTTCCCAGCAAGTACAGTGTATTGGACTGAATAGGAGCTACTGTTCTTGTCAGTTTCCTAAGCATAGTTGAACTAGATATGGCCCGTGTGTGTAGGAAGCACAGTTATTATGTTCTGAGCAAGCTCACTGTTCTGGCCCTAAAGGAAACACAGTAGAGTAGAAGAGTGCTCTTTTCTCTAAAGCAGAGTGTGTTTCTTGTAAGGCGAGCTCGCGTTTGTTTCCCAGTCCTAAATAGAGTTGAGTCACATGCAGTTTTTCGTCCTAGGAGCAGGAGTTGTTTTCTGGTAAGAAGAGTCACTATTGTGCTCCAATTGCCATACACAGTGCAAATAGCACTCGCGTCTGTTCCCAGCAAGTACAGTGTATTGGACTGAAGAGGAGCTACTGCTCTTGTCAGTTTCCTAAGCAGAGTTGTACTACATATGGTCCGTGTGTGTAGGAAGCACAGTTCTTTTGTTCTGAGCAAGCTCACTGTTTGGACCCCATAGGAAACACAGTAGAGTAGAAGAGTGCTCTTTTTTCTAAAGCAGAGTGTGTTTCTTGTAATGCGAGCTAGCGTTTGTTTCCCAGTCCTAAATGGAGTGGAATCACATTCAGTTTCTGGTCCTACCAGCAAGAGTTGTTTTCTGGTAAGAATAGTCACTATTGCGCTGCCATTGCCATACACAGGACAAATAGCACTGGCGTCTGTTCCCAGCAAGGACAGTGTATTGGACTGAAGAGGATCTACTGTTCTTGTCAGGTTCCTAAGCAGAATTGAACTGATATGGCCGTGTGCGTAGGAAGCACAGTTCTTTTGTTCTGAGCAAGCTCACTGTTCGGACCCCATAGGAAACACAGTAGAGTAAAAGAGTGCTCTTTTCTCAAAAGCGGAGTGTGTTTCTTGTAAGGAGAGCTAGAGTTTGTTTCCCAGTCCTAAATGGAGTTGAGTCACATGCAGTTATTTGTCCTATGAGCAAGAGTTGTTTTCTGGTAAGACGAGTCACTATTGTGCTCCAAATGCCATACACAGTGCAAATAGCACTCGCGTCTCTTCCCTCAAGTACAGTGTATTGGACTGAATAGGAGCTACTGTTCTTGTCAGTTTCCTAAGCAGAGTTGAACTAGATATGGCCCGTGTGTGAAGGAAGCATAGTTCTTAAGTTCTGAGCAAGCTCACTGTTCTGGCCCTATAGGAAACACAGTAGAGTATAAGAGTGCTCTTTTCTCAAAAGCAGAGTGTGTTCCTTGTAAGACGAGCTAGCGTTTGTTTCCTAGTCCTAAATGGAGTTGAATCACATGCAGTTTCTGGTCCTACGAACAAGAGTTGTTTTCTGGTAAGGAAAGTCACTATTGCGCTCCCATTGCCATACACAGGGCAAATAGCACTCGCGTGTTTTCCCAGCAAGTACAGTGTATTGGACTGAATAGGAGCTACTGTTCTTGTCAGTTTCCTAAGCATAGTTGAACTAGATATGGCCCGTGTGTGTAGGAAGCACAGTTATTATGTTCTGAGCAAGCTCACTGTTCTGGCCCTAAAGGAAACACAGTAGAGTAGAAGAGTGCTCTTTTCTCTAAAGCAGAGTGTGCTTCTTGTAAGGCGAGCTCGCGTTTGTTTCCCAGTCCTAAATAGAGTTGAGTCACATGCAGTTTTTCGTCCTAGGAGCAGAGTTGTTTTCTGGTAAGAAGAGTCACTATTGTGCTCCAATTGCCATACACAGTG